>NC_079215.1:24875884-25055884 GCF_029633865.1 Lampris incognitus
TTAAATTAACAAATAACTGAATAGAACTCATCTCATAACAATTGAGCTGAAATTTACATCATGCGCACACATCTATGCCCTGGAGTCCTACAGCCCACTAACGACTCCAGAGCAACTGCTTAAACACTCCCTTGGAGTCAATCAGCAGCACCTGAGTTTAGGCTGCACCCCTGTGGCAGAGAAAGCCAATATCTGGTAATGATTAAGATTGATGAGACAAATGGTGTGTTCTCACCCACTTTGTCACCCCCCCACCCCCACCCCCTTAAGACCATTACTCCTCAGTCATGGGATAGGAAGCCAGCAATGTCATTGGACCACTCCAGTCTGGGAACCTCACCCGACTGAAATTTTCTCTGCTGTATGCCCCCCTTGGTTGGGCATCAAGCCTCTCCCAAATAGCTTTGTTATCAGAGCACTCTGCTTTGAGCTCGGCAGAGGTGTTAGAGACGGTTGCTGCACCTTTCAACAGCTGCGGACACTCCTGATGGTCCTGCTGCACCCCCTGCTGCAGCTGGGCACAGTGCTGCTGGACTTGATTCCACCTCTGCTCCTGCTGCTTGCCTTTCTGCTCCATCCTGGCACCCCTGTCAGACTACTTCCGCACCAGACGTCACCAAAGACCGGACAGTCCAGCCCTACACCTACCAGCAAACATGTGAAAAGTTTCAAGTCACATCCACAATTATGAGGATGAGCGGACGGAAGGAATTGTGGACGTAACTTGATATGTGCAACTTGAAACTTTTCACCAGTTTACTGGTAGGTGCAGGTGAAAGATTGACGACAATTCTGTGCATGTTGTTGACATTTATCCATGGTAAATCTTGCAGGCATCGTGAAAAATATGCCATTGTCAATAGCACATGCCAACAAACGGGAAACTGGTATGACCGCTGCAGTAGAAACTGGGACTCAGTGGACAAAAGTTATGCACAGAGTCGACTGAGATTAAACTAATATCAGGTGAACAAAACTCAACTCACAATTGCGCTTTAAATTAACAAATAACTTAACAGAACTCAATTCAAAACAATTGAACTGAAATCAACTTCAGGTGCACACATCTACGCCCTGACGTCCCACAAACCACCAACAACTCCAGAGCAACAACCGGAATTTCACTCCTACCTAAAACGACCATGGGCTGTCAAAATGACTACCGGTTTTTAAACCCTATATTCTGTCAAGAGAAATACCAAATTGAGATATTAATGCAATGCATATGTTAGTATGCCTGTTAAGAAACAACTGACACCAAAATCAACATTAACAACTTTAATACTATTTTTCAAACAATTTCAAATCCCCACTGTCCAACGCCTGTAAATACTGCAACGCCTCGGTGGTAGACATAGTGCATCTGAAATAGCGTCAGTATCCAGACATGTTGGCAGTAATCAAAAATCAAGTTTAGACCATTACTCTGCACTGGAGATCGCTAGTGTTTCTAGGACAAAGCAATGAACTTCGCGAAGGAAATGACGCGACCAACCCACGTCGTAAATAGTGACGTGACGCGCAAATTACGAGCCGTCTTTTTGACCGCTCATACTCGTTTTAGGTTTATCTTGTAACTTTTTGTGTGCAATTGATCTAAAACTCATTTTAATGCAAATACATGCAATTTTAGGAGCATTCAGGGAGCGGCAGGTCTCTACGTTTTTTTCAGTTATTAAACTTTGAAAATCCATAGCCGCCAAATTGACGGCCTTGGGTTGTTTGCAGTCACGTGGTTCTGCGTGTTTGCAGTCGCGTGATTCTGATGACGCGCAAGATTCAGACGGGTAGAGGCTAGTTCCCATCGATGCAGAGAACGGAAATGGAGTAGAGAACGGTCAACTGAACATGCGCGAAATGCCTCTACCATGCCTCCACACGCCCCGCGTAGCATCCAGGCGCTAGGATTCTAGTTAGACCCACCCCTACTCTGCGTCTGATTAGCCAACTTTAACCCTAACCTACCCAAACAACGGAGGCAATGAGTACTTGCGCATGCTCAGTTGACCGTTCTCATCATCGATGGGAACTAGCCTCTACCGATTCAGATGGAGGTCAGGAAGTGAAAAGCAGAATGGACGAGATGGAGCTAGTTTAGCCCGAACTGTGCTAGTTTAGACGATATTATGAGAGAAAGGTATACACAGAAAGTAAGACATGTTGGACACGATCCTTATGTTATGAAGAGTAATTTATTTTTGACGAAAGTGGTCACTGCACACACGCGCGTTATCCGACTCCGCTCCTCCCGACCGCAGATGACGGTTTGCAAGCCATTTTTCCGGGGTTTCGGTCAATTTCTTGCACCCCCCCCCCCTCTCATGAGCAACAACTTTTGGTACTCAATAAAAACTCCTCATGGTTTCTCAGTTAATGACGCCAAACATAGGCATTTTGGAATGTAACCCACTCTTGGGATGCGCAATGCTTTAGGTTCGGGAGGAGCTAAGGACAGTATAATAACCACACACACAAATTAATCTGAACTGCAACTTCAGTGTGCTGGAAAATACAAATAAAATTACAATGCAAATAATAAACAAATAATAAACTGGGCACTTAAAATAAAGAAATAGTCCTGAAGTGTGATTTTCTACACTTCAATGAGTCAAAGAGTAGTCACAGTTAATTGTCAAGAGTTAATTGTCAGAGTGCACTCTGGGGTTTTGTTCAAAGGACACAAGTCTGGGTGACTGGCACAACTTGCCACACTGGATGGTAAGTAGAGTTGTCCTGCAGAGGTTCAGATCCGCTTCTTACTGCTACTCTGGTGGCTCGCCATCTATCAGCTCTCAAATGACTTCTCAGGATTCCGATCATAACAAAAAAAACCTGGCCTGTACATATAACACAGGTTCAGTTTCTTAAATTTATCTTATATATGCTGTACAAAATTCAACAATCAACATTCAAAATAATACTGAGTGTATTACATTGGTGAAATAATAGATTCTAAAATATATTCTAAATTAATCCCAAATACTGGAATTATTTAGCTCTACAGCATGTATTTAATATACATGAACAATTTACAAACATTTCACATCAGGATGTATAACATTCACACGCTAACAACACAATGCTACATTAACAGCCTTATGCTAGCGTACGGCGATTAGCCGAATAGCCCGATTGCTAGGCTAGTTTACCAAGAAACGTGGGATGCGATAACCTCGTTAAAACGGCACTCTTCACAGCCCGTGGCTCGTGCTGTAAAACCGATTCAATCAATTAGCCACTTGAAAAGTGTTGTTTTTAGCTCTCAATGTTTCTTTTTATTGTCTTACCAAGCTCACACACGCTGCGAAGCAATTATCGCTTGATAAAGTGATCGCAGCGTCCACGCTCTCATCACGTGTCCCTGCCCCTCCCTTCTCTAGTCACACAGACCCGCCCTCTATCCTAGACTCGATCAATCGAGGCAGGTAAGAATGGAGCCGATAGAAGTAACCGATTTTAACGAAGTAATAAATCATAACTATAATATGAAATAAAATAAAACATGAACTTAAAACAAATTAATATTTATAACTTATATAGTTTTTAAATAAGTTTCTTTTTCTTTAACCCGTTATTTCTGGCTATGTTACAGGAAGTTTGTGATAGTGCTTCCCATGTAGAAAATCACTTCCTGCCCTCCATCTGTAGTTCGTGACGTCATATGCAAACCCTTGGAGTCAACGAGCAGCACCTGAGTTTAGGCTGCACCACTGTGGCAGGGAAAGCCAACTCCTGGTAGTGATTAAGATTGATGGGACAAATGGTGTGTTCTCACCCACTTTGTCACACATACACTGGTCTAGTCTAGGGCCACATTAAGTTTAAAAAGTTAAAAGCTGCTTTTTTAAATATATATTTTTAAACTGCTTCTTCTTCCTCCCTTCCCTCACTGCCACTCCTCCCTCGCCTGGTCATAAAATTAGACTGAGCAAAGAGGGGAGGGAGTCAAGATGGGAGACGCTTTAAGAAAGTGCCACTTTTTCATCAAAAATGGAAGTCGGCTGTTGATTGCAATTATCCTGTTTGATATCATTTCATAAGGATGTAATTTCTGATATCGGTGACGATGAAAAAATACACCCAATACCATACTGACAGCATCAGGATCACTAAGCTCAAAACATAAACATCTGGTATGTGGAGGAAAAGAGAAGAGATTTCGAGAGCAAAGGGACACACCCAAGATATTCATCTCTTGTCTCCTCTCCCTCGCTACTCTCATCGCTCATTGGATCTCAGTGAAACCACACTGCCCCCGTAGGCCATCCTCTTGTCAAATTGTCATAACTGATTAATCTCCATTGTGTTACAAGTTACTTATAGAATAGAAAGCCAATTTTCTTTTGTCATTGTACAGTTGTTCGGTTACAATGAAATGTGTTCTCAGCATTTAACCCATCCTATTGTATAGGAGCAGTGGGCAGCTGCAGCACCCGGGGACCAACTCCAGTTCTTCCCTCCATTGCTTTGGTCAGGGGCAGAGACAGGAGCATTAACCCTAACATGCATGTCTTTTCGATGGTGGGAGGAAACCCACGCAGACACGGGGGAGAACATGCAAACTCCACACAGAAAGGACCTGGGACAGACAGGGGTTCGAACCCAGGACCTTCTTGCTGTGAGGCAACAGTGCTAACCACTGGGCCACCGTGCTGCCCCGTAAGGCTGGTGAGGCTGACGAAGAGATGAAACTTGTGATCTGTGAGGACTAGGCGGTGATGGGGAGGTGGAGGGGCGCATATAACAGCAAGCACGAATGCCTCAAGGTGGAGAGGGAAACATGTTCAAAAAGACAGCAGCAGCAAGATGACGGGCTAACCATGCAGGTGTGTCACTGGGCTACTAGATAGATGAGAAGAGGGGATGTGATCTGCTGGTAACTCAGTTAACAGCCCCAGACAAGGACAGAGAGGGAAGCTATGAGTGAGCATGCATGAGAGATGAGAATGACAGCATAAAATAAGAACTATAACTACTACTAGTAGTAGTTATATTTCTAGTAGTATCGTCGTATCATAATATAATGCTTCAAGGAAAATTATGTTCTCTAGGTGGAAAATTCCCTCCTAAAAGACACAATTTAAAGAAACTATTTGCTCGGGGTTGTGTGTGTGTGTGTGTGTGAGGTGAGGGTATGATGGTGCTTTTGATGTTCTGTCATCCGACACCAATCATCACTTCAAATCCCTCCACATCCATAAATCATGAGGGTCTTGTGCAAAGTGTACATGCACCAGTGACCAGCGTACCCAGTACGGTGTGTGTGTGTGTGTGTGTGTGTGTGTGTGTGTGTGTGTGTGTGTGTGTGTGTGTGTGTGTGTGTGTATTTCACCATTCTACTTTTCCGCCTTCCAGCCAGGACACAGTAACCAATCAGAGCCCATGCTCAGCAGTAACTTGTGGCAACTTGACCCTGAAAGGTCACTGCTTGTAGGGGGTGGGGTGGGGAGAGGAACAGGAGCCAGACCAGAAGAAGATTTCCCACATACTGCACATCTGCCTGCTAACAGGCAGGTGCAGACGAGCACAGGCGCATGCGGACACGCATACACAAATGTGCCCACGACCGCAGCTCAACACCTGCGCTCTCATGCAAGGGAAGATCTGATGGGTTTTCAGTTTCACGAGCATTTGGGTTTAACGTTCAGCTGGAAAGCCAGGCGTTTGTAAGGACTGGCACAGGGGTGGAGGACTCTCAGCTGGATTGTGTCAGAATGCGTTTAATTATGACCCCTCTTCCCTCCTCCGTCCACATGTCTCTCTTATCAACGCCGGCGTTAAGAAGATGGCCCGGGAAACCGGCTGAATCAGACGGGGGTGCTGGAAGTCACACAGCACCCCCGTCTGCCGTGCAGCAACGTGAGGTGAAAGGGCGCAGCCCGCTGGGGCAACATTCCCATTCGTCCCTCCGTGAACCTCGCTGAGAGCCCAGCAGAGTGTTCTGACAGACTCACATGTCGCGTTGCCTGGTTTTATTTGATTGATCCTATTTTTGAACGATTCTCAGTACATCACAGGGCATAACAAGAAACACAACTCACGCATGCTTCCATGTAATGTATTCTGTTCACATTTCCAAATGATGTCTAAGCACATCTTTTTGGCTTATGGTACATTATTAACATTTCGTCTTGTCAGAAACGGCTGGATGACGTAAGATGATGCATGTAAGCTGAAAGTCCATTAAAGGCATTGATATTAATAAATATCACTCTGTGATAAACAAGTACAAGAGCTCCGCTGGCACACATGTATATACGCACAAGCTAGCACACAAGCTAGCGCACGCACACACACACACACACACACACACAGACACACTCATGTACTTTGCCTAGTGATTAAATGTTTTCTTTCTGTTAGTTGTGAGAGCTTCTGATTAGGTAATAACAAACTTGGTGTGTGTGTGTGTGGGTGGGTGGGTGTGTGTGTGTGTGTGTGTGTGGGTGGGTGTGTGGATGGGTAGGTGTACCAGTGTTGGCTTGTGTAAGCAGCAGGTTTTGTCTGAGTACGTCTGTGCATCTCTGCATTTACGTTGCCTGTGTGTGTGTGTGTGTGTGTGTGTGTGTGTGTGTGTGCACGCGCGTGTGCACGTGTGTGGTAAATGGAGTTTGTGCCTCCAGGGGGAGGTAGCCTGGTGACAAAGATTAGTTTACAGCACCCCCTCTTCAATCTTCTCTCTGTACCCTCAGCATTGTACCCTTTATTGTACCAAACACATGTACACACACACATACACACTTGTGCACACACATACACACACACACACAGACACACACACCCAAATACACAAATACTCCCAGAGTCAAGAGATAGTGGTACATAGAGTGACAGAAGGTGGGAGAGAGGAAGCAAATGAGGAAGAAAGACAAAAGACTTCTACTCCGTTCTGATTTTGTTTTCCTAATTTCCTGCTCTAGTTGGGCTGCAAAAGATGAAATACCTCCATGTTGAGGATTCATACTTCCGGAGGAGGAGACAATCCTGGAAGAGAATAACAAAGCTGATGTACGATGTGATTTTAGATAGACAGATAGATTGATAGCTGTGTGTGTGGGGGGGGGGGGTCGAGTCAGACAGAGTACAAATGAGACTACTTTCTTTAATCACACACACACTCACACACTCAATCTCACACACACACACATACACTCTTCCTATGTGTGTGTGTGTGTGTGTGTGTGTGTGTGTGTGTGTGTGTGTGTGTGTGTGTGTGTGTGTGTGTGTGTGTGTACATACACACAGGGTGTTGTGATGCGTCTAGTGCAGCAGTGTGTAGTTGGAGGGAAGGTGCATGTGTTCTTCCAACCCGCTTGTGTCCTTCCTGCCCTTAGCTTGCTGCCGCTGGCTAGCCTTTGTGGCGAATAGGGAAGCATCCTAGCGTGTAAGCCTTCACTTGCCAGTACATAGCCTCTCCTTCACCAAGACTCCTGCCAGGCCTCCCCGTGGCCACACGTGGTAACTGGGGTCTTGCGGCCCCAGGCTAACTTGGCAGGGGATCTCGGAGCAGCAGTGGGCCCCAGAGATATGGTGTGCAGGCCCACCCTGGTGGACATGCCCTGGCACCTATCAACCACTGCCCCGCTGCCTTGTGGGTGAGTCTGGAAGACATAAGGCTAAGGGAGCTTACCCCAACAGAAAAGCAAGCTGTGGCGGCACGCTTCGAGGCGGTTTCCAAAAAACTGGATTTCCGGGACCCCCTGCAGTTGTGTGGAGGTGCCAGTCGTCTAGGGATCCCCCTTGCCATCAGAACCATCTCCTCTACAATCAAGTCATGTGGCGTTGGGAGAAGTGCACCCCCCATGCCACTTTAAAAACCATCTCTGCGCAGGTATCTTCTGCTATCTGAGTCCTCAAAGGACTCACAAATAGAAGAAGATGGTCATCATCGGGCACGATGGACAACCAGCAAGCAAGAAAGAACAGGATAAGAGAAGAGGGTATTTTTTGAAAATTGTTTTTAGGAGTGCGCCTATTTAACAAGTATCTGTGGGTAAAAGAGAGGAAGAGGAGGAAGGGAGAGGAAGAAGTGATGTGCTCCCAGTACTAACAGCCTTTTGTAATCTAGGCATTACCACAGGCATCACGTCATGATAATAATAGTCTCGCAAAACGACAAACAGAGCGGAAGTACAGGGACGAGCCAGTCAAACCATGATAATCATCCATCCAGCCATCCATTCATCCATCCATCTATCCATTATCTATGCCTGTTTAATCCAACTCAGGGCTGGAGCCTGTACCAAGCAGGCATGGAGCAGACAGCAGTGAAAGGACCCCTGTGACAGCCCGCCGGTTCTGCTGGTCAGTGTGTGTGCTCTCTGTCTGCAGGTCTGCCACTGGCCTAATTGGGAACAAAAATTGAACGACCCGGACTCCCACCCCCTCTTTCTCTGCATGCAGCCTATTTGGTTTTGCTCTTTGCTTTCTGTTACAGCCGCGGCATTCAACACCACTCTTCCCTCATGCACTCACCTACACCACGGAGTCCACTGACGCTCATTCCCCACTCCTGGCTTGTTCTGGTCATCAATACTTTGCAGGCACTTGTGTGTCCGTCTCTTGTCCTTGTCATGGTCTATGGGCCGGGTCATGACACCCTGGAGAGGTCAGCAGTCCATCGACAGTGCCCACACACACACACACACACACACACACACACACACACACACACACACACACACACACACGGGCAATTTGATCTCCAGTTCCAATTCACCTAACGAGCACGTTGCTGGATGTCGGAGAAAACCCACACAAACTCAGGGGGAACATGAAAACTCCACACAGATGGGCTATAATTCAACCCAGGACCCTCGCGCAATGTGAGGCGTGAGCCTAACAGTGAAGCAACAAGACAATATAGTAAAGCAGAGGCATCATATGACAAATGAGATGAATAAAGGCAAAGTCAAGATACGATAAACTCTAATCAGACATATGAAATGGGTAACACGGGAATAAATAACAAGGAAATATAATGTAGAATGCAAGGCCTTGCTGCAGTCACTTGTGACAAAACCTAAAAATATATGAAGATCACTTATCCTCTTTACAAGATGAGTGTGTGTGTGTGTGTGTGTGTGTGTGTGTGTGTGTGCTGGTGTGTGTGTCCTTTAAAGTGAGTGCCACATTTTTGCAGGTATCAGCAAAATAAACGAGTCCTGTCGCTACAGGCACGATGTCGTAGTCTTGGTGAAAATTAAAAAAAGAAAAGAAAAACTTGAACAACTTTTGAGAATATGAGAGGTTGTGTTGAGATGGAGAGAGAGCGTGCGAGAGGGGAGCGTGGCGCTCCCTTCTGATTTGTAGCGAAGTTGTCCGGACGCATCAATCTTGGATTAGCTGATTCATCACTGTCGTTCAAACTCTCCCCCCTGCTAAATGTGCAAATGTCAACTAAAAGGCTGCAGCACTACATTAACAAAGTTATGGATCCCAAAAGATTTAAACGGTTTCAGTGGGGGGGGGGGGTCCTATCATCTCTGACGATGTACAGGCTGCGGCAACAAATCTCTACTCAAGTGTGACTATAAAGAATGTATCTGCGCATCCACTTTCACAAATCTGTCAGAAAGTGAGCTCATGCAGAATGCGACTGAAGCAATGTACACTTCCTGCAGACAGGCCCTTTAATGATGAATGAAACAGGGTGTCCGGGTGGCGTAGCGGTCTATTCCGTTGCCTACCAACACGGGGATCTCCGGTTCGAATCCCCGTGTTACCCCCGGCTTGGTCAGGCATCCCTACAGACACAATTGGCCGTGTCTGCGGGTGGAAAGTCAGATGTGGGTATGTGTCCTGATCCAGCGCCGTGTATACAGAGAGAGTCTGGCCAACTGGCTACACGGGCGCCATATTGCCTAACAACTGGTAGGCATCCCCATGAGCGCTATTCAAAATCGCGCTCACGTCATGATCTCTCAAGCTGCACTTTCAAAGAAAGAAGGGAAAACAGAGATGGGGTGCCGGATGAGGCGCTCGGGCACGGTGGGCGTGGCTACGGTATGTGGGCGTGACAAACCCAGCGGCGGCCATGATGGAAAGGACGCAACAAGCGGGGACATTTCCAATGTTGTGAGTGAAGTTGAAGTCAGCATAAGCGAACTGGACGGTAGTGTAACGCGCACGGATAAGTAGACACGTTAGCCCTTAGCTAATGGGTCGGACCCTTTAGTCGAGCGGTTAGCGATGTGTCCCGCGGTGCGGGAGATACGGGTTCGCATCCCGGCTGTGACGATCCGGCCGGGCTACCTCCCTCCCTCGGGATTCACGAATCGCCACAGCCAAGACACAAACCTGGGGCTCCTGTACCCTGGGCAACTACATTAACCAGTCCACTAAAGGGTCCGATCCGTTAGCCAAGGGCCACTGAGCCTATTTATCCGTGATCTTTACAGTACTGGTGATATACTTGATATACCTGTAACATGTGTGGATCCAGGGGGCCCACCCGGGCTGTGAATTTTTTTCCCCAAATGACATACCAATGGAGAACACATTGGCCTAGAGGCTTCTGATTGGTTCTGACCAGGATGTAGGTCGGTATGCGTCATCAGCAGGAGAGCAACGATGGCAATACGTTACATTCACCCACTGGTGTGGTGGGTAAATTGGTGATCAGTACCAGTATTAGATATTTTGCAACGTTTAGTAGGCTACTAGTGAATGATAATGAGCAATAATATCAGGGACACTCTAGAAATATTAGGCCTACCTGTTTCGAGGTTTAGCCAGTGCAGCATCAGTTCTGTATCGGGGCTCTTGTCTAGTTTATCTCAACACTACCCACACACTGCCTCGGCTCAGGCTCAGGCTCAGGCTCAGGCCTGTCACTCAATCCATCCCATATGACAATCTGACACCGTTTACATTTGCCTGCTTTCTGCCAACGGTTCTACATGGCTTGGATGTGCTATACAACTGATTTCCACACATCAATACCTTACAGACTCTCGGATTGCTCTAGGGAAGTTAGTTTATCGAAAAATCGTTAACACTGAAATGAACTCGAAGAGCACAAGTAGGAATAAGCTGAGGGGGACCAGCCCAGCCTGAGAATCTTCACGGTCCGAATTGCCCTCCGTTGTGCATCCTGTGGAAATCGATGCATCATACGGCCTTGTCCCGGCTGAACGGAACAGCCCTGAGCCGCACAACACATCATTTCTCCTGCAACTGCTACAAATCAGTGAGAAATGGGCCAAAAACGCAGGAAAAATCATTGATACGTCAAGATGACAGAGCCAGACGTCGGTAGGCAACATGGCGCCCGTCAAGCACGACAGGCTCTCGGCCAATCACAGCGCGTGTTGCAAAGATCAAAGGATGGCCAGACTCTCTCTCTCAGCATACATGGCGCTGTCTTGATCGCTGCACTAGCGCCTCCTCTGGTTGGTTGGTGCAGCTATTCAAGGGGGAGGGGGCACTGGGGGGGGGATAGCTAGTCCTCCCACACGCTACGTCCCCCTGGTGAAACTCCTCACTGTCAGGTGAAAAGAAGCGGCTGGCGACTCCACATGTATCAGAGGAGACATGTAATAGCCTGCAACCCTCCTCGGATCGGCAGAGGGGGTGGAGCAGCGACCGGGATGTCTCGGAAGAGCGGGGTGATTGATCGGATACAATTGGGGAGAAAAAGGAGGAAAATTCCACAAAAAAAAAGATGAATGAAACGCAGAAGCATTTACAGACTCCACCTCCAACTCACTACCACTTTCTCGCCCCCATATTCAGTGGGCCTTGCCTCCGAACGCACCGACCTACATCATCCACGTCCTCCTCCCTCACAAAACCCCGGCGACCCGAGGCTTGATAAGAACTGCTGCTTCAAGACCCTATACAGAAACATGAACGATTGTATCTTTGAATGTAGGGGCTTTTGTATGTACTGACAAGGGTACACACACACACACACACACACACACACACACGCACACGCTAGGAGGCTCCTCCACACAGCAGTGAGGCCCCCCCGCTCCCACAGCAACAGGATGGTAATAGAACAGTGGGGACTTTATTCCATCGCTCCCTGGAGATCAAAGGCCTCGCTCACTTCTCTCTCTTTTGATCCCCAATGGCTTGCTTCCTCGTCCACTGCCTGCCTATTTGTCTGTCTGACTGGCTGACTGACTGGCTGACTGACCGATCCACTGACCGTCCCACTAACCACTCGTCCCTCCTACAGTAGTTGCTCTTCCCCTTCTCCTGGAAACTGCACATTTTGTTCTTACGTCGCCACGCAGGAGACTGGAAATGAGCAAGAAACCTGTTCATGCGTGCTTATATGTTTGTCTTTGCATATGCATGTGTCTATATATATATATATATATATATATATATATATATGTGTGTGTGTGTGTGTGTGTGTGTGTGTGTGTGTATATATATATGTATGTATGTATATGTGTGTATGTATGTGTGTATGTGTGTATATATATATATATATATTTGTGCACGTGTGGTATGTTTGTGTATTTGCGCACATGGGCGTAAATCTTTTGTCATGCATGTGTGTGTTGATGTGTATTTATGAGTCTTGCGTGTGTATGTTTTTACACGTTTCTGCTTTTGTGTGATCCCCTTTGTGTATTCTTTCTGCATGCGTCTTCTTGTGTGTGTGTGTGTGTGTGTGTGTGTGTGTGCATTGTCATCCGTTTTGTCTGTGCACTCTTAGATGATTTCCTAAATATATGTTGTTGTTGATAAATGGTAGTGATTCAGAATCTCGTGACACCGCCTGCAGCCAAGTCTTTTCATAATTGTTGAGAGGTCTCTCATCTCAAGCCTCGATCTGTCTTTGTATTACAGCAAACGGTGCTGGAGAGAGAAAAGACAAGAGTTTACTATGCGAGACTATGCTCTAAATGCTAGAGCCAAAGAGCTATTCTCCCTACACGAATGAGGAGGATGGAGCCCCTCCCAGCAAGTAGACACTCCATCCCTGGAGCCAAAGTAATAATAAAACTCTCTCTCTCTCTCCCTGTGGTTCTTCCTTTCTGTCTCCCTCTCTGTCTCTCCTCCTCTCCCACACATTCACATTAAACACACACGGCGCATATCGGGCCCACACGGACACACACACACACACACACACTCGGGAGTAATAGAATCTGACCACAAAATTGTTATCATAAAATTTTGCTTTATTTTAAGACATTTTTTTTTTGCATGATCTTTTAATTCCTCATGTGAAACTAAGCATTAAAACGAACTGGCATAACATGAATGCTGCGGCAATAATGATAGCAACACTAACATCTAAATTACAACTTGTAATTTGGATAAATCCAGTGGGGGGGGGGGGGATGGATCAGCTTCCAGGCAGACGGTCAAAAGACTGTGATGGATTACTTTTTGAAACTATTCCCCCCCATCCATGGGGGGAAAAAATATCTCTTGTTTGCTTGGTCAGAGCAGACTGTGTCCTTCACAGTGTACTGGCCTACAGCTGGCTAATTAAATCATTTATTATACTTCAAAGAAAGTACCCTGCCTGGCTATTTCTTTGTGTGTGCATGTGCACGCGCGCGCGCGTGTGTGTGTGTGTGTGTGTGTGTGTGTGTGTGTGTGTGTGTGTGTGTGTGTGTGTGTGTGTGTGTGTGAGCAACACCATGTGGGAGTACAAGTGGGTGGGGGGGGGGGCAGGGGAGAGAGAGAGAGGAAGTGTTAATATGGAGGGTGTCAAGAGTTTAATCTTACTGCGGGGGTCAACGATGATCACACCGTACTGTAATTATCAAATATTGATGTGGCACAAGACACATATAAATACATACATACATGTGCACATGCACACCCGTTCCCCTCGAGTTCTTTGTAAAACAAAACTGTCTCTCGCCAAAAGTACTCTTAACCTCTCTCCAAGGCAATAAAGGGTAATTGCATAGCTATTGTCGATTTCAAACGAGTCTCTTTTTCTTTGAGAGTGGAAACCACAGATAAGGCTCTTTAATTAACTTAAGTACTTCTATTTCATCACCTTTCATACCGGGATCCCTTAAGTGCTGATCAAGGTGTATTAAAAAAGATGTATTATAGGGAATATTAAATCATCTGTGGTGTTACACCGGGTCATTTCCAGCTTGGGAGTTGAAGTTTGGAGCTCGACGCGTCCAATCGAAGAACACAGGAAGGAGTTGGAGTGTCAGAAATGGTTGCTGTGCAGCGGTAATCATTTTCTTAAAATGTTTTCGCAGTTTCACGCCCCTACAGACACAACTGGCCGTGTCTGTGGGCAGTGCCGGATTTACCTATAGGCTTGGCAGGCTGAAGCCAAGGGCCTCAAAATCTAGGGGTGCCTCCGGAAAGGTATATAATATTTTTGACACTGTCATAGGCCTTTTTTACACATGCTGTCATAACGCACTGTAGCCTCTGAACAACCCTTCAGTAATTTTCCTTGTATTCCATTGCAAAATAATACTGTCTTAAGCCGATAACTCGACACTAGCATCGATTTCTATATTGATTTAGTCCTTCCAGGAAAGCAGTGAGATAGATAAGTTGAAAACACAGCTGTGCAAGTATCTGCAGAGGACGTTGCCGTTTTCAACAGTCGGCTTAGTAATAAAGCTACGCTGATTTATAGCGTCTTTGTTAACGATAGGAAAATGCATACTCGTTTTGTAAACGGTTTTTGGAAGCAGATTTGATTCAGGTTTTGCAATGTAATTGTCAATAAGGAACAATTCTTTGAGAAAATTTGGCCAAATATTATACAGAAAAACTTTAATTTTTTCATTTTTTTTTTCTTCACTGAAGTGGACCCCATTTTGTGACAGCACCCCTTCATGTTTTCCTTTCTAATAACTGTTGAAGATTAATTTTACTTTTTATTTTCAGATTCTAATCTGAGCATGAGTAAAAGATTTGGAAGTGGTGCTAGCAAGCACGTGAGAAAGAGACTTGAAAATGATATGGTAAAGAAGTTAAGACCAATCAGTGCTTTCTTGAATCAGCCACTGACAGAAGCAACAAGTGCCAGCGGTGAAGCAGATACATTGATACTGACACAAGGAAATCAGTGTGGTGGAGCTATCCAGCCAACTACTAACATTCAACCAGAAGAAAACCTCCCAAAAACAGAAACAGCGAAGCAGCAGGCGGAACAGCAAGCTGGTTATGAGGAAGCAGCCATGATGCCGGCTCAAAATGAAAATATAAAACTAATTCAAGAGTCACTTAGTGGACAGGGAGAGGCTAAAGAGCCACAAGAAAATAATGTGGATAGTCAGAATTTTCAGCTCACACCTGGTAAGACAGGCCAAGTCTAAGGTATTCCAGATGCAGATATACGTAGATGATGCCAAACATAGATCTACTGTAACAGACGTTGGTTTGTGGACAGAATTATCACATGAGGAAGTAGCCTATTGGGTAGAGAGGGGTCCCTCTCAAGTTCAGCATTGTTGTGGCCCATTTTCCAATTCCAAGCGAGTGTTCAAAAAACAGTCCAGGTTTTGCACAAAAGCTCTATTTTTATTCAACAAAAGTGAATGGGGAAACATATAGCCGAGAGTGACTTGTGTATTCTCCCTTAAAAGGCCGGATTTATTGCTTTGTTTGTAAACTCTTTCCAAACCTTGCATCCTCTGCTACAGCTTTAGCTTCTGAAGGGTTTGATGACTGGCAAAACTCCTATCTTATCCAAACTCATGAAAACTCAGAGAAGCACAGGAATGCCATGTTGACCTACCTAACACAGAAGAGAGGACAAACGTTAACTCCAAAGCTAGAGGAACAAATAAAAGCAGAACAGCAGTACTGGCGGCATGTCATGGAGAGAATTATCACTGTAATATGCACTTCTGCAGAACAAGACTTACCATTCAGAGGAGACAATGAACAATTTGGATCTCCAAATAATGGCAATTATCTTGGTCTTTTACAACTAGAAGCAAATTTTGATCCATTTTTACTGGCTCATATCAATCGGTACGGAAATTCCGGATCAGGAAATCCCTCTTATTTGTCAAAAAACTGTATGTGAGGAAATGATTCAACTCATGGCAAAAAAAAAGTTAAGGACTCAATTCTGGCTGACGTGAAAAAGGCTGGATAGTTCAGGTTGTCAGTATATTTCACCCCTGACATTTCACATACTGATCAGTTGACTTTAATTATCAGATATGTATCACCTGAAGGCGGTTTACCAAATGAGAGATTTTTAACTTTCCTTGGGCTAAAAGACCACACAGGAGAAAGCATGGCTGACTTAGTGCTTAACTATCTCACTACTGAGCTTGAAATTGACTTTAGAAAATGCCGAGGGCAGTCTTATGACAATGCTGCCAATATGGCTGGTAGGTACAACGGTATGCAGCAAAACATCATCGGAAAAAAAAAACAAATTTGTAAGATTTATTCCATGCGCTGGTCACTCTTTAAATTTGGTGGGCCATTCGGCTGTTGATTGCTGCCTTGATGCACTGAACTGTTTTGGCATTATCAATGAAATGTATACCTTCTTTTCATCCACCACAACTACTACTACTACTTTCGGCTGCTCCCGTTAGGGGTCGCCACAGCGGATCATCCGTTTCCATTTCTTCCTGTCTTCTGCGTCTTCCTGTGTCACACCAGCCACCTGCATGTCTTCCCTCACCACATCCATAAACCTCCTCTTTGGCCTTCCTCTTTTCCTCTTCCCTGGCAGCTGCATATTCAGCATCCTTCTCCCAATTTACCCAGTATCTCTCCTCCACACATGTCCAAGCCATCTCAATCTTGCCTCTCTTGCTTTGTCTCCAAACCGTCCAACCTGAGCGGTCCCTCTAATATAATCGTTCCTAATCCTGTCCTTCTTCGTTACTCCCAGTGAAAATCTTAGCATCTTCAACTCTGCCACCTCCAGCTCTGCCTCCTGTCTTTTCGTCAGTGGCACTGTCTCCAAACCATATCACATAGCTCATCTCACAACCATCTTGTAAACATTCCCTTTAACTCTTGCTGGTACCCTTCTGTCGCAAATCACTCCTGACACTCTTCTCCACCCACTCCACCCTGCCTGCACTCTCTTCTTCACATCTCTTCTGCACTCCCCGTTACTTTGGACAGTTTACCCCAAGTATTTAAACTCAAATGCCTTTGTCACCTCCACTCCTTGCATCCTGACCATTCCACTGTCCTCCCTCTCATCCACCACAAAGAGATGGGCAATTCTTTTTTTTTATATATATATAAATTTATTTCTAGTTTTTCCCCTTATCCCACCCAATTAACCCAATGGCATATGGTCGGAACTCTTGTCAAATAACTCCCCTGGCTCACGTTTCCACAGGAAGGAGATAGTCGTAACACCAGCTTCCTTCAAACTCGTGTCGGCTGCTCTCGCTATTTTACACGCTGACGCCTCGCATGGATTGCATTACCTTCAGGCCGCGAAGGAGGCGAAGGAGACGTAGGGAGAATGCTTTCGGTAGCTTGGCTGCAGGCACCCGGATGGGCCAGAGGGGTCGCTGGAGAACGACGAGTCCCCGAACACTACACCGAGCTACACCCACTATCCTTCAGGTAAGGGTGGCCTAATGAATGCCTTACCCCATGGACGCTCTGGCCATGACCGGTTACGGCAAGTCTGGGATACGAACCGCCCAGCCACATGACGAGCGGACTGCAAGAACGGCGGTTTATTCCGCTCGGCCATCAGAGCGGTAGTTGGGTAATTCTAAAGTAATTTTTGCAATTTCAGTCAAAAGTGCCTAAATATTTGTCAGGCACTAGGTGGGAGGCACATGCGAGAGCCACAGAAGCTATTTTGGATAGTTACAGTGCTATCACTGATGCCTTCAGTCATTCGTACTCTGATGTTAATGGTTAATGGGAAGGGTGACTGATACCAGGCTTCAAGCTAACAATCTTTTGCAGAAAATGGAAGAACTGGAATTTGTGTTTATGCTGCATTTTTGTACCAGTGTGCCAGGTCATTTTCACAAGGTCAGCAAAGCCATTCAGAAATCAGAACTGTTATTGAGTCCTTGTGCAAGTTTGTACAGTTCACTTCAGGATTTTTTTAAGCAAAATTAGAGAAGATTTTGATGAGCTTGAGCAACAAGCAAAAGTCACCTTGCCAAATGTTAACTACAGAACTATCACAAGGAGACAAAGAGTATGGAAACAGCAAGGAAATGATGGACGTGCACCTGGTCCTGATGCCTTAGATGAACTCTCTTCAAGAGATAAGTTTAGGGTAAAATCCTTTATTCCTATTCTAGATGCACTTGAAGCTAATTTAAGAAGAGGAGCTACTGTGTACAGTGATGTTGCACAAATGTTTCCCTTTCTTGCTAATCTGACAGCATCTAAGCAATAAATTCAGCTAGGTGTTGAACTGTTGATGGAAGCATACCCAGAAGATGTTGACCTGAAACTTACTGATGAATTTTTGCACTTTCACTTATACGTGAGACAAAGCCATCGGCCTACAGAAGAGCACTCTCTGCGTCATACAGACCTTTATCAAATTATATACAAGGACAAAATTCAGCTGGCCTTCCCTAATGTGGAAGCAATACTGTGGCTATTTCTTAGCTTATAATGGTCACCAACTGCTCAGGAGAGAGGTCTTTTTCAAGACTCAAAAGAATTAAAAATCAATTAAGGGCCACAATGTCTTAAGAGAGGTTGTCCGCACTGAGCATTCTGTGCAAGTGACAAACTTAGACGAACAAATTTTGATGAACTTTTGGATGATTTTGCTATGAGGAAGGCTAAAAAAAAACTTTTTTAATCTTAGTGTATTTGATGATTGTGGGTTTTTTTTTTAATTTCTCAATGTGTATTTTAAAACCGATTGTTTAATGACAACATAAAGTAGGATCTAAAAGTGTCACATTGTCACTGTAAGGTAGTCATGATCATCTTATTAACATTTCCCAGGCAACAACATTTTAAGCTCAAGGTTTTTTTTAAAGACTATAACAGTAAAGTTACAATTTCATTTTCCTAAAAATTCCTGTTTATTCCACAAAATGTTTACAAAGTTCGGTTATTGCAGCAGTTTTTCATAGTGTTATTTAACATTTATGCATTTTTTTTAATCACCACAGTATTTAAAAATAACATCTTACGTCCTTTAGAGGAAGAATTATGAATTGTGGAGTTTTAAACAGCTGCCATCATCCTCCGCTTTACTCAATTTTGTTTAAAACACTCTTCCATCTTCCTCTAGTCGTGAGGGTGGGGGATTGGGAGGGGCCTCACAAGTGGAATAACCTAGGGCCTCCCTTCATCTAAATCCGGCACTGTCTGTGGGTGGGAAGCCGGATGTGGGTATGTGTCCTCGTCGCTGCACTAGTGCCTCCTCTGGTCGGTCAGGGCGCCAGTTCGGGGGGGGGATAGCGTGATCCTCCCACGTGCTACGTCCCCCTGGTGAAACTCGTCACTGTCAGGTGGAAAGAAGCAGCTATATCGACTCCACATGTATTGGAGGAGGCATGTGGTAGTCTGCAGCCCTCCCCGGATCGGCAGAGCGGGTGGAGCAGCGACCGGGACGGCTTGAAAAATAGGGTAATTGGCCAAGTACAATTGGAGAGAAAAAGGGAGGGAAAAAAAAAGTTTTCACAGTTTATTCCAACCGTCATGTCAGAGACTGGCAGACTTCAAAGATTCAGACTCCATGTGTATTCCAGAGTCAGTGCCATTCGTGTATCTGTGACTGACGTCTTACCTGATAATGGATATTCAGTGAAGTAAAGCCCACCAATTTAATTGGACGTCACGTGATACTTGGCTTACCAAGGTGGAGACTTTCATTTGCTTTAACAAGGACTAACACCAAGGACTAACATTATACATATTGTAAAATAGCTCTCTTCTCTGCATATTCTATTTTTCCGTGCTCTTTCTTAATTTCCCCCAGTAACTATAATTTTGCTCGGCCTGTCTATTCACAGGTTCTACCAAGAGTGATAGTTGCCCTCCGTCTGTTTTATTCATTCTCACTCAACTCATCTTCCCCCGTCTCCTCTTGTGCTCCGTCTTTTTAGCATCTCATTTCCTTACACGTTCATCCCTCCATTATTCATCTTGTCTATCATGCCTCTCTCACTCATCACAATTCTCTCCCTCTCTCTCTCGTTCTCCCTCTTTCCTTCCCACCCCGTACCTCCCTCCTCCATTCCCTCTCCAACCACTGTTACATTCACTTTCAGATTCAGACGAAATTATTCGCTGAGGAAATCTGCATCCCCTCTCTTGTCAGCCGCCTCGCCGCTATGCCGCTTGCTGCCTTGCTCCCCTCGCTGGCTTTTCTCTTTTCTCATCTCACCTCTCTAATCCTGCCTTGATCTTTTTGTCTAAACACCGAGCCTTGTCCCCCCCTCTCTCTTATCCTCATCCGTATTCCTTGCTCACCCCCTCCGCTACTCCCATCCTACCTTCGCTCTCTTCTCAACCACCCACACTCGATTTTTTAGACAGGGTGCTCCTGTGTGTGTGTGTGTGTGTGTGTGTGTGTGTGTGTGTGTGTGTGTGTGTGTGTGTGTGAGAAAGAGAGAGACAGGAAGAGAGAGAGACAGCGAGATACAGACACACACACACACACACACACACACACACACACACACACACACACACACACACACACACAGCATGTTCTCTCCAGGGTAAGACTTTTGTCACTGCGGAAGTTAGAATGATGATGGTAGTAATAAAGATGAAACGTTGACGGAAGACAAAGATCAAACGTATCCCGGAAGTTGTGTGAGTATATGCGCGCGTGTGTGTGTGTGTGTGTGTGTGTGTGTGTGTGTACGTGTGGGTGTCTGCTTGCATGCATAAGGACGTCCTGCGTCATGTTGCTGTCAGGCATATATTATCCCCAAAAGAATAGAATTTAGATCGTCCTCTTTTTAAACTTTCCTTCAGAAATACAGAAAAGAAGGTTTTGGTGTTTTTGTTTAGTGCGCACTGCAGTTAATTGGTATTGCCCGTGGCTGTCCTCCGGCTGTGGGGAAGTGTGCATGATTGTGTGTGTGTGTGTGTGTGTGTGTGTGTGTGTGTGTGTGTGTGTGTGTGTGTGTATGTGTGTCGGTTTATGTGTCACAACAGCTAATAGTGAGATGCAAGACAGAAGGTAGTTTGAAAAGAGAGGACAGAGAGGGGAATTAGCATAGCTGCTGCCACCGCTGTTGACACACGAGGCAAGGGGAAATGTTAGGAAGCTTTTAGCAGTAGCAATTAAATTGGGCTACACGATTCAAAAGCATAATGTTGAAACTAGAGTTTAACACATAAGCCCACACCGGGGCATGCCGAGTGGGTAGACGAGATGGTGCACACGCCAGGTAATTTCAGTAATCCATTATAACCACCACGGTGACATTTTTCATGCCTTTTTAGAATGCGGGTCATAATCTTCTAACCTCACTGTTAGCATTCTTGTTGATGGCAACAGTGTTGACGGATATTGTGGTAAGGAAGCTATCTAAAAACCCGGAACGATAGAGACAATGCCTCCTCATTTGTTCTTTTTGTGTGTGTGTGTGTGTGTGTGTGTGTGTGTGTGTATGGCCAAGAAACGTTATGCCACCCTCCTAGGTGCCTATGCACCAACACTGCCATCAGAGGATGATGTAAAGGACCGCTTCTACCAGTCACTAGATGAGGCTCTCCGTCATATACCCAAGGAGGACAAGATCTTTTTGCTGGGCGATTTCAATGCCAGAGTGGGGAAAGACAACAAGGTGTGGAGTGGCGTCATTGGTGGGCATGGCATTGGGAAAGTCAATGCAAATGGACTGCGCCTCCTAAGCCTCTGTGCTGAGCATGGCTTGACCATCAGAAACACCCTCTTCCGATTAAAAAATAAGCACAAAACATCGTGGATGCACCCACGCTCCAAACATTGGCACCTATTGGACTACATTATTGCGAGACGTGCTGATACAAAAGACGTCTTACTCACTCGTGCAATGAGAGGTGCTGAGTGCTGGACAGATCACCGGCTCATCATGACCAGGCTCCAGGTGGAGGTACGCCCTGCTGTTCGTCTCCAAAGGTCAGGAAAGAAGAGGCTTGACTGCACCCGGCTAGAAAAGGCTGAGGTCCAGAACAATCTCCGCCTCTCTCTGGCTGAAAACCTGGAAGACATTGAGCTTCTCTTGAGCACAGATGATTCCATTGACAGGAAATGGTCTTCCGTGAGCTCCAGACTCTACAAGGCAGCATCCCAATCCATCGGTTACAAGAGCAGAAAACACCAGGACTGGTTCAATGACAACACAGGCACAACAACTTTCATACTCAAAGGCATGCATAAAGCACACAGTGCTGTCCTCAACAATTCCACATCAGCTACACTCCGGCAACAATGGCAAGCATCCAGGAGAGAGGTACAGTCAAAATTGCGTGCCCTGCAGAATGAGTGGTGGATATTGAAGGCAAATGAAATACAAACCCATGCCGATAGAAATGATATGCACAACTTTTATGATGCAGTGAAAACCATCTACGGCCCAAGAAACTGCTCTGTCTCCCCCCTGAAGTGTGATGATGGTACCACCCTCATACAGGACCAGAAACTCATTACAAAAAGATGGGCAGAACATTTTGAGACTCTTGAACCAGCCCTCCCCAACAGATCCCTCGATCTTGGATGAACTACCTGTCCGCCCCACCATCCAAGACCTTGACCTTCCACCAACCTTTGAAGAGGTTCATTGGAGGGATGCTAACATCATCTCCATATATAAAGGCAAAGGAGACAAGTCCCTCTGTGGCAACAGCCGTGGAATTTCACTACTGGCTGTTGCTGGAAAAGTCCTGGCCAAACTCATGCTACACAGGCTGGTAAAAAACATCGCAGAGGAGCTGTTGCCTGAGTCACAGTGTGGGTTTAAGAGGAATAGGAGTACTGTAGACATGGTGTTCACAGCATGGCAACTCCAGGAGAAGTGTAGGGCGCAACATCAGAACCTCTTCATAGCCTTCATCGACCTGTCAAAGGCTTTCGACACAGTCAACAGGGACCTCCTATGGAACATCCTCCTGAAGTTTGGCTGTCCACGAAAGTTTGTCAACATCCTTCAAAGATTTCATGTGGAGATGATGGCACGTGTGTGCATCGGGGTATGTCAGGGGTGCATCCTTGCTCCAGTTCTCTTCAACATATTCCTCCTGTGTGTGACATTGCTGCTCCACAAGGAAATCAGGAAGGACAGTGGGGTTACTGTGGACTTCAGACTAGATGGAAACCTATTGAACATCCGTAGGCTCCAAGTGGTCACAAAAATGACATCTGAGCACATCATCGAGTTACAGTACGCAGAGGACTGTGCAGTTGTGGCCCACACATCTGAGGCCCTACAAGCTACACTTGCAGCTGCTGCAAGGGCGTATGGTAGGCTGGAGCTCTCTATAAATGTGGCAAAGACTGAAGTAGTATGCCAGTGGGCATCTACTCCTCCATCTCATTCACCAACCTTCACCATCTCCGACAAACCACTTGCAACAGTGGAATCCTTCAAATACCTGGGCAGCTTCCTCTCTGACGACTGCAGCATCGACAGGGAGATACAAAACCGGATTAAACAAGCGTCATCCTCTTTTGGCAGACTTAGGAGAAGGGTCTTTCAAAACAAAGACCTCAACCTCCACACCAAAATATCTGTCTACTTGGCAATTGTCATCACGACTCTCCTCTACAGCTGTGAGGCATGGACCCTGTACAGCCACCACCTCAGGATGCTTGAGGCCTTCCACATCAGATGCCTACAATGCATCCCGAGGATAGCCTGGCGTGACCGAGTGCCCAATACTGAAATACTCCGCAAGACCAACTGCATCAGCATGGAGGCTACTGTCACCCAGCACCAACTTCGCTGGCTCGGTCACGTCATCAGGATGCCAAAGGAGCGCTTACCACGTAAAGTGCTGTATGGCCAGCTACATCTTGGCCGCCGCTTGGCAGGGGACCAGAAAATGGCACAAAGACCAACTGAAGATCATCATAAAAAAGTCTGGCCTGAACCCGAGCCAGCTGGAGGGCACTGCCGCCCAACGCTCCATCTGGCAGCAGCTCTATCAACAAGGGGTGCAAAACCTCGAGAAGGACCGCGGTGATCGACGGACCAGGAGACGTCTGAAGAGACATGAAGCCAGTACCACACCTACACCCCCAGTCAGTGATTTCACCTGTTCTGTCTGTGGCAGACATTGTGGATCGCGGATTGGGCTTTACAGCCATAAGAAGACTCACAAGAGACAGAGGCAGGATTGTCATCATCGGACACAACGGACAACCTAAAGCAAGCAAGTGTGTGTGTGTGTGTATTTGCAGTATCACTGGCACTATGAGGCTGTTTGAAGCAGGCATATGTTGAACTTATGTTCTAAGCACCGGTATTAAAGGATAAGAAAACACAATTCAAAATATGTGCATTCGTTGGCAGGTTGTACTGAGAGCACGTAAGAAAAGTTTAAGGCATTTTTGACCATTTATGAAAAAGTTGTTGCGTTTTTATATCGCTGTTTTACTGCCACTAGGAGGCGGCATACAGTTTACTTGTGCAGTGATGTGTGATGTCACCAGTACGTCCATCCATCCATTATCCAAGCCGCTTATCAGAATCAGGGTCGCGGGATGCTGGAGCCTATCCCTGCAGTCATTGGGCGGCAGGGGGGGAGACACCCTGGACAGGCCGCCAGGCCATCAAAGGGCCGACATATTCACACCTAGGGACAATTTAGTGTGGCTGATTCACCTGATTGACATGTCTTTGGACTGTGGGAAGAAACCGGAGCACTTGGAGGAAACCCCCACAGAGATGGGGAGAACACGTAGACTTCACACAGAGGACGACCTGGAATGACTCCCAAGGTTGGACAACCACAGGGGTCGAACCCAGAACCTTCTTGCTGTGAGCGACCGCGCTAACCACTGTGCCACCGTGCCACCCCTCTTCAGTACAGAAGGGTCAAAATCATGTGAGCTGAAATCAACATCTGCAGACAAGATGGCAGCAAGTGACTTAGAAGGCACAGAGTATGAATTAGGCTAACAGTGTTCTTTAGTGCAGGAAAATTGTGTAAAATGTTTTTGCTGTAATGGCCTGCCATACCAGTGCTTCAATTCATGCGTACGGAACATGTGTGAAGTCAGAGTATTTCTGCTAGCAGGCCAGGGGGTTTCTCTGGATGTTTAAAAAAGTTTTAGCTGCTGCATTCATGAAATCGTCCTTGATGAGGAAATTCTGCCTGAGATGGAACCCCGGAAGTTGTAGTCTAGTAGTTGTAGTCTATTTTATGATTAAAAATCATGTCCCCGGCTGCGTAGACTCCATACATCCAACACCAATTCCCACAATTCCTAGGGAATAGTGCCATAATTCTATGCAGTTGCCTCTATGCCGTTTCCACAGTGAGTCACGCTAGCTAGATGACAAGAGAAAAAGAAGCAGTATTTTAAAGTGCTCAACCAAAAACCCCAAACGAGCCCATGAGGAAGAAACAAAAGATGAAACATTGCAAATTTGGGACATACGCACACGCGTGCGCACACACATGCCATACATATATGTACGATCATATAAATTTACTGAGATTTGCACTGCTCATTTGAAGTGTAATATTGATGCTTTGTATACAGTTGTTACGTCCCTGCAATTTACCATTATGGTCAAATAAAGAAAATGTTTGTCTGAGAACAATTCTTGTTAAGGTTTGGATTTTGTGTACTCTGTATGCAAAATTAATGTCATTTGCCAGTCGCATACCTGTTTACGTGATGAACTGTACTACTTGCGCTTGTTTTTAGAGTTTTAGAGATTGTAACAGATGATTTATACTCAACTGGCTACAATTTTGTTGCCAGTGCTACAAAACTATCAATCTCTGTAGCACCAGTCTACAAGTAAAAAAAAAACAAACACAAAACGTTAACGTACAGCCCTGTCACTATAGCTTATGTAGTATGTAGGTGTAGTAGTAACAATAGTTAGGCCTGGCTGTCTCTGTCTGTCTGTCCGTCCGTCCGTCCATCAGTCAGTCAATGCTGACCCAGCAAACATGCCCGTGCGGGCCCACTGTGGATAGGTGTGGGTTTACTGTGGGGCAATGTGGGCAGGGGCAAACCCACACTAATCTCACATGGGCCCCATGTGGTTAGCCCATGCGGGGCCCACAGTAGTTTTGCCCTTTGAGGCCCCTATGTGGGCTTATTGTGGGCAAGCCCAACTGTGCTCTTGCCCTCAGTGAGCCCATATGGGCCCCATGTGGGTCAGCCCATGCGGGGCCCAGAGCAGTTTTGCCCTTTGAGGCCCCCATGAGGGTTTTCTGTGGGCAACCCACTGTGGTCTTGCCCACAGTAAGTCCACATGTGCCTCCTGTGGGTCAGGCCATGCGGGGCCCACAGCAGTTTTGCCCTTTGAGGCACTTATGTGGGCTTACTGTGGGCAAGCCCAACTGTGGTCTTGCCCACAGTAAGCCCACATGGGCCCTCTGTGGGTTAGCCCATGCGGGGCCCACGGCAGTTTTGACCGTTGAGGTCAACCCCCTGTTGACAGTACAGTTAAAACGTTTTAAGATTACAACTGCTTTAGGGTAAGCGGTACTCAAACTTTTTATTTACCGCCCATGCCCAATGCTGCATATAGTCAGACCTCTTCAAAAATGACAGTAAAATGTAAACAAGTTGTCCAAGGTATAACCGGTCCATCCCATACTTAACTAAAACTGCCCATCCAACAAGACAAGTACCGTCTCAACTTTTTGGTTTGTTGCAGCTGTTTCATATTATAGTTAAGAGAAAGAACACTAGTTTTTTTGTTAATTTTTTGTCCCTTAAATGTTCCCATAGAGCAGCTCATGCTGTTTTTTTAACCAACTTAATTACAGATTAACTATTACTCATAACTTAACAATTTTAATAATTTTGAACCATCAGAAATTTAGCAAACATACACACACAGCAGCGTATTGTAGTCTCATATAGTCTGCAATACATCTGACATGTTGTGCATGTGTGCAGTAATAAACTTGACACACTCCATCACTCTAGCAGTACACAAGTAAATATAGCCTGTAGCCCTGGTTCAGTTTGGGCTTGGTCACGAGGTGGTGCCAATCCTCATTACTTTAAATACTCCAAGAAGTTGGATTTGGGTAGTTTAATTTGAATTTTGCCCCGCCTGAGTCCACGGAACAATCAAAGTGTCAGTTTACCTGAATAAAAAAAACACGGTCATATACACATAACTTTGGCTTTATTTGCCCAGGTTTCGAGACATCTCTGTTCGAGATTTGCCTCTACCCCAATAGGTGAATGGAATCCCAGGCTAGATTAAATGCTCCACTTGTGGCTAACTCATACTGTGCACTTACATTTCAATTGTTGTTTTCTTCAGATGCTGTGACAAAAAGCAGCCGGGCCACAGCATCCGAGGTGGAAGCTGCCATCAAAATTTGGCTCAGAAATGCCAGAGATAGACGGAGGAAGGAGCAGGAGCAAAAAATAAATAGATTTAATGTTTTTTTTTAATCTAATGTTCTTATTGTGTTTAAATGTGGTTCTATGTTTGTTGTTCTGTTTTATAAAAGCATTCAATTTGGTATATAGTTTTGTTTTTCAATTCCAATTGTTTCCAATTTTCAATAAATTCTTTCTTCGTATAATTTATATTTTCTTCATTTTTTTGTTTGAGCTGGCTGTTAATAAATGTCACTAGCATACCAGGTACATATGAGACACTATGGGCCTGTGTGGGACCACTGCTCCCAGCCCAAAGTGTGGGCATACCATGGGCATGCTGCGGGCCCACTCTGCTTAGTGTGGGCAGCCCACACTCTGGGCTGAGTGTGGGCTGCCCACTGGGGCCCCACCAGGGGCCTTTAGTGTGGGGCCCACACGTGCCCCGCATTTCATGCTGGTAACGGGGCCCACAGTGGGCTGCCCACAGTGGGCCCTCTGTTCCTGCCTGCAGGGGCCCCACATGGGCCCCAAAGAGGCATGTTTGCTGGGGATAGGTGTGCCGGTACACCTAAAACAAATGGTCCGAAGATTGAATTTCTTAGCTGCAGTTGTGTTAATCCTGCTATGCGTACATCACAGAGTACCAAAACCAACTTGGCACGTTTTAAACTTTAGATGGTTTTTAATCTGTAGATGTCAGCAAACTCTAAAAAAATGGTCTAGGGTTTGGTTTTAATGAATTTGTTAGGGTTTGCACCCGACCCCAAGAGCACAAACACAGAAGGCACAATATAGCGGGACCAACAGGCTAATTTATTGAAGAGAAAACTCAGGAAGTCCACTCTCACCAGGAAACGTGAAGTCCACCTTTAAGCCGGGAACCGTGGAGTCGCCCTTTAATCCGGGAACAGTGGAGTCGGCCCTTAATCCAGGCAGGAGGGGGGGGGTAAACAGGAGGATACCAAAGGAGAACGGAAAATCACAGCAACGCTGGAGTGAAGAAATCCTCTTCGTAAACGGAAAGCAGCGCACAGGGGAAGGGGAGCAACGAGGAAGGTCCAACAGAGAAATCTCCAGGGAAGATCCAGGTAAGTAAACAAACTTCGATGAGCAGGACAAGCACAAGTACTCTCCCAGGGAACGGCACGAACTGGCAACAAGCTGAGAGTGACACAGCCAGATATAGGGAGGTGATTGCCAACAGGTGAGTGGAGAGGTAACGAGGAAACAGGCATCAGGTGGAGTTGGCAGAGCTCCGGGTACGCTTACACTGCAGAGCGGGTGTGGAGCAGGGAGACGTTGAGCCTTGGCCAAGGTTACACTGCAGAGCGGGTGTGGAGCGGCGAGACGTAACAGTACCCCCCCCCTCTACGGGAGCCACCTGGCGACTGACCTGGCGCCCCCGGGTGGGCACGGTAGAAGTCGGCGAGGAGAGAGGGATCCATAATGAGCTTCCGCGAAATCCAACTGCGCTCCTCAGGTCCATAACCTGCCCAGTCCGCGAGATACTGGAACCCGCGGCCGCAGCGCCGGACTTTAAGCAGCCGGAGGACCTTCCATTGAGGATGACCATCTACAAATTCCGGAGGCGGAGGCTCAGGAACCGGGGGCATAAGAGGACTGCTGGAGACGGGCTTAACTCGAGAGACGTGGAAGACAGGATGAATGTGCATGGAGGAAGGCAGCTTCAGCCGAACAGCTGCCGGGCTCAGGACTTTCTGGACTTCAAAAGGACCAATGAAGCGGGGCGAGAGTTTCTTGTCGGTTGTCTGGAGGGGAACGTCCTTCGTGGACAGCCAGACCCTCTGTCCCTTCTTGTACTCCGGCGCAGGGGTACGTCGCCGGTCAGCCCCTCTGCGAGCGCGCTCCCCAGCCTTGAGCAGTGCTGTCCGGATGGTCCTCCAGACACGCTGACAGCGTCGCAAGTGGAGCTGTACGGAGGGAACGGCCACTTCATCCTGCTGTGGGTCGAACAGGGGAGGTTGATACCCCAGGGATGCCTCGAATGGAGAAAGTCCAGATGCAGAGCTGACCAGGGAATTGGTGGCGTACTCTACCCACAGTAGGTAGTCACTCCAGGTGGAGGGCTTGCTGTTACATACACAACGCAACGCTGTCTCCATGCTCTGGTTTGCCCTCTCGGTCTGACCATTTGTTTGGGGGTGGTAGCCCGAAGACAGACTTACTGTGGCTCCGATGCCTTTACAAAATGCACGCCACACTTGTGAGGTGAACTGAGGACCTCTATCGGAGACTACATCTGATGGCAGGCCATGAAGCCGGAAGACATGTTGCATCAAGAGGTCCGCGGTCTCAGCAGCCGAAGGAAGTTTGGGAAGGGCTATCAGATGGACGCCCTTGCTGAAACGGTCTATGACGGTGAGAACCACAGTGTTTCCCCGAGAAGGTGGTAGTCCGGAAACGAAATCCAAAGCCACGTGAGACCAGGGGCGGCTAGGAATAGGGAGTGGCTGCAACAGACCAGATGGCGCCTGGTGAGAGGCCTTGCTGCGGGCGCAAACAGTGCAGGCCGCTACAAAGCTCTTGACATCCTCCCGCATAGTTGGCCACCAGAAGCGCCGAGCGATGAACGACTGGGTACGACTAACTCCTGGGTGACAGGAGAAACGACTGCTATGACCCCACTGAAGAACTCGAGACCGAACAGCATCTGGGACGAAGAGGCGACGGGGTGGCACGTTACTCGGAGCGGGTTGAGCACGTTGGGCAGTGCGAACAGCCGACTCAAGACCAAAAGTGACCACACCGACCACTCTAGCCGCAGGGAGGATGGGTTCAGGCTCTTCAAACGCGCCTTCCTTCGGGTGTAGCCGAGACAGGATGTCAGCCTTTACGTTGCGTGTCCCAGGACGGTAAGTCAGAACATAGTTGAAACGACTAAGGAAGCCAGCCCACCGAGCCTGACGACTGTTGAGACGTTTGGCTGCCCTCAGGTGAGTCAAGTTCTTGTGGTCCGTCCAGATGAGAAACGGGTGCTCAGCGCCCTCGAGCCAGTGGCGCCATTCCTCCAGAGCAGCCACTACAGCCAGTAACTCCCGGTTTCCAACGTCATAATTCTGCTCGGCCGGCAGAAATCGGCGGGAGAAAAAGGCGCAAGGATGGAGTTTCTGGTCCTCAGCCGACCGCTGGGAGAGCACCCCCCCTACGCCTGAATCCGAGGCATCAACCTCTACCACGAATTGTCTCTTGGGGTCAGGATGGAGCAGCACTGGGGCCGAGGTGAACCTTGTCTTGAGGACTTGGAAAGCAGAGCTGGCAGCAGGAGACCAGATGAAGGGTTTGGCTGGGGAGGTCAACGCAGTAAGCGGTTCTGCCAGCTGGCTGTAGTTGCGAATGAATCTCCGGTAGAAATTTGCGAACCCTAGAAAACTCTGCAGCTCCTTACGGTTGGTAGGTTCCGGCCAGTCCACCACTGTCTGGACCTTGCGGGGATCTGCTCTGGTCCGTCCCTTCTCTACGATGAATCCCAAGTAATCCACAGAGGGGGAGTGAAACAGGCACTTCTCCGCCTTGACGTAGAGTTGGTTCTGGAGGAGGCGCTCCAGTACCCTGCGAACATGCTGGACGTGTTCCTCAAGAGACTGGGAGAAAATGAGGATGTCGTCCAGGTAAACGACGACAAACACATCCAACATGTCACGGAGTACGTCGTTCATAAACGCCTGAAACACTGCTGGTGCGTTTGTGAGTCCGAACGGCATCACCAAGTACTCATAGTGGCCTCGGGGTGTTTTGAAGGCGGTCTTCCACTCATCGCCTTCCCTGATTCGCACGAGGTGGTAAGCGCTCCTCAGGTCTAGCTTGGTGAAGATGGTCGCCTGTGAGAGAGGCTCAAAAGTCGAACTCATAAGTGGAAGCGGGTACTTGTTCTTAATGGTGATTGCGTTCAGTTGCCGGTAGTCAATACAAGGTCGAAGTCCCCCGTCCTTCTTCTTCACAAAAAAGAACCCTGCAGCAACAGAGGAAGACGAGGGCTTGATGAGACCTGCAGCAAGGGACTTGGTGATGTAGTCATCCATGGCCGCCTTCTCAGGGAGTGACAAGTTGTAGAGGCGGCTACTGGGAAGAGTAGCCCCAGGACGGAGATCAATGGCGCAATCATACGGGCGGTGAGGCGGGAGTGACTTAGCACGGGTCTTGCTAAATACCTCACCAAGGTCATGATACACAGGGGGCACGGAGGAGAGATCAGGAGGCAGGGGAGTAGGCGAGCTCAAAGGCGTAGCACTAGGAGCTGCACGAAGGCATTGGGCATGGCAAGTAGAGCCCCATCCAAGGACTGTGCCTGTGGACCAAGAGATGTGGGGTTCATGGTGTCTGAGCCAGGGGCGTCCCAAGATAACTGGATTAAGCGGGGAACGTATGATGTAAAATTGCATTGTCTCTGTGTGGTTACCTGCAACGGTGAGAGTAACGGGGACGGTCCGCTGTGTGATACAGGCTAATCTCCGGTCATCCAAGGCAAACGCATCAATGGGGGTCCCAAGAGACTCAAGGGGAATGTCTGCCTGCGAGGCAAAGTCAAGGTCCATAAAACTATCATCTGCTCCGGAATCAATCAGGGCTCCAAGGGAAAGTCTCTGGCCCGCCCAGACTAAAGCAATAGGAACAAGATGGCTGCGAGATTCGGACCCACGGGAGAAGGAAAGGCGGCTTACTAGGATCTCCCTTGGTCCTGGTAAGCCTAATCTTTTGGCCGTGAGGGACAGTCGCGGAGTCGGTGCCCCTTAAGACCACAGTACAGGCAAAGACCTGCCTTGAATCGGCTCTCCCGTTCAGCAGGAGTAAGTCTAGCACGTCCTACCTCCATCCGCTCTTCTACATCCCCAGGTGGCGTTGTCGCGAAAGAGTCAGAGGAGGGATTGGCCGGGGAAACGGGAACAGCGGTTCGGTCTGACGCAGAGGTAGTTCTGGGATTGAAGGAAGTTCCACGCAAGGCCTTCTCACGCTTTCTCTCCCGGATACGTCCATCAATGCGGATAGCGAGAGCAATGAGGTCATCCAGAGATGAGGGTTCTTCTCGGGTAGCAAGTTGATCCTTCACCGCCTCGCTCAATCCTCTACGAAAAGTGGCACGCAGGGCCTGGTCATTCCATCCGCTCTCAGCGGCAGCCAGGCGGAAGTCGACGGAGTAATCTGTGACGCTGGCGCCGCCCTGCTGGATGTTATTCAGTCGTGAGTCAGAATCCCGACCGCTTACCGGATGGTGGAAAACCTTACGTAGCTCTGCGACAAAGTCTCTATAAGAGTTACAGTAGCTGGCCCCCATGGACCAAGAAGACGTAGCCCACTGCGCTGCTCGACCACTGAGCAGGTTGGTCACGTAAGCGATCTTAACAGCATCACTGGAGAACACGGTGGGCTGGTGTGTGAAAACAAGCTCACACTGCATAATGAAGGTAGAGCAAGTTTCAAAGTTACCGTCAAATGGGCGTGGACTGGTAATGATGGTTCCACGGGGTAAATAAACAGGACCCGGAGGATCTACTGGAGCGGCGGCCACAGGGGGCGCACTTGCTGGCGGTACAGGCTGGTTCAGCTGCTGGTTGGCAAGAGCTGCTGAAATGGTCTGCAGTTGTTGCATGATCTCTGCCTGCTGACTCGCCATCGCCGCCTGCTGGACAGCTAAAGCTTCCACAGAAGCTTGCAGGGGTTGAACTTGAGACTGGAGACCCTGCACAGCAACCGAAGCCTCTTGTAATTGCTGGGAATGGGCGTTGGTAATCTGAATTTGTTCTACTAGGGCTGCTTGCACCGGATTGGCTGTGGGTGTGCCGTCTGTGCTGGCTGGGGTCGTCATGGCCAGTTCGTACTGTTAGGGTTTGCACCCGACCCCAAGAGAACAAACACAGAAGGCACAATATAGCGGGACCAACAGGCTAATTTATTGAAGAGAAAACTCAGGAAGTCCACTCTCACCAGGAAACGTGAAGTCCACCTTTAAGCCGGGAACCGTGGAGTCGCCCTTTAATCCGGGAACAGTGGAGTCGGCCCTTAATCCAGGCAGGAGGGGGGGGGGGGGTAAACAGGAGGATACCAAAGGAGAACGGAAAATCACAGCAACGCTGGAGTGAAGAAATCCTCTTCGTAAACGGAAAGCAGCGCACAGGGGAAGGGGAGCAACGAGGAAGGTCCAACAGAGAAATCTCCAGGGAAGATCCAGGTAAGTAAACAAACTTCGATGAGCAGGACAAGCACAAGTACTCTCCCAGGGAACGGCACGAACTGGCAACAAGCTGAGAGTGACACAGCCAGATATAGGGAGGTGATTGCCAACAGGTGAGTGGAGAGGTAACGAGGAAACAGGCATCAGGTGGAGTTGGCAGAGCTCCGGGTACGCTTACACTGCAGAGCGGGTGTGGAGCGGGGAGACGTTGAGCCTTGGCCAAGGTTACACTGCAGAGCGGGTGTGGAGCGGCGAGACGTAACAGAATTGTCTTTAATGAATTGTTGGTTCGCACAAATGTTAGTTTCTGTCAAAGTCAATCATCCTAATTGTATTTTCACCTGCACCTTGTCTCAATTCGGATACTTCAGTAAATACTCTTTCATGTAGTACATTGTGAACACTATGCACTTACTTGCGTAGTGCGTGAATTTCGACAGGGTAGTTTTGTCTCAAATCGAACACGGCCATTGTGCACTTACTGGAAATGACAATCACAACATTTGACTGTTTCTTCTTCTTCTTTATAATGGAAAATTGCAACCAGGAGGAGCATTATCGCCTAGATTTAACTGCGATTGTCACCTACCGGTTTGTTTGCTCACTTGACTTAATTCAATGTAATCAAAAATTATTACTATTATTATTTTACTTGCTTGTGTGTGCTCCCTGTTTCACGCGATGTGGAAATTATGCCACTGTAGTGGTTATAGGGATACATAATTCCCCTCATTGAGCTAGTAGGAACATTGGTTTACCGCTGCTGTTTTCTCGGTTCGGGTTTACCGTGATACACTTCCACTGCGCGGGTTTTTGTTGTTGTTGTTGTAATGGTGAAGGAATAAATGGTGCACGTTGTGTAGCCGAAAGAGAAAGTTGTCACGACTCCTGCTTGAGCTCCTCTACACCACCATCTGTGCCGATGACCATGGTTTATTGTAGTATGAATGGAACCAGGCGGGGGGGGGGGGGTCGCGCGACCGATATAAGCCCGTAGCTGTCCGTCGAGCCGTCGACACCCAATTTTTTTTCTTTTCTTAGGAGGGCAAAGTTGGTTATTGCTAAGATTAGGGAAAGGCTGTACAGAATGAATGAGTCAGTTAGTTCAGTCCGTCGCCATCCTAGGAAAGAAAAACTCTCTCAGAGGACAGGTGCAGCTTCCTCAGCCACCATTTTACCGAGTTTGAAAATAGGAGGGCGTCCGGGTAGCGTAGCGGTCTATTCCGTTGCCTATCAACACCGGGGATCGCCGGTTCGAATCCCAGTGTTGCCTCCGGCTTGGTGGGGCGTCCCTACAGTCACAATTGGCGTGTCTGCGGGTGGGAAGCCGGATGTGGGTATGTGTCATGGTCGCTGAACTAGCACCTCCTCTGGTCGGTCGGGGCGCCTGTTCTCTACGTCCCCCTGGCGAAACTCCACACTGTCAGGTGAAAAGAAGCGGCTGGCGACTCCACATGTATTGAAGGAGGCATGTGGTAGTCTGCAGCCCTCCCCGGATCGGCAGAGGGGGTGGGGCAGCGACCGCGACCGCGACGGCTCGGAAGAGTGGGGTAATTGGCCAAGTACAATTGGGGAGAAAAAGGGGGGGAAATCAAAAAAATAAAACAAAAAGAGAAAAAAGTTTGAAAATAGGTAGCAAAGATGGCGACCATTGAGGGTGAGAAGTTTCCAGCATTTCACACTCAGCTTTTTGACCATTAATGAGTGCACCATATGAGTGTACTCATAGTGCACTGCATGTTGCCATAATTGTCAGTGTGAACGCACTTGCGCACTCAAAATAGCAAGTGTAAGTATGGAAGAACACAAATTGAGACACAGGGGATATGTTTATTTTTCTTTAAACAGAGTCACGTAAACAGTAGGACTCCTGGAAGGAGTTTGTACAACCTCCTTGGCCCGCAGTGAGACCGACGAGGCCTACGAGTTCCAAGAACATTAACATGGCGCCCTTTTATGTTTACTTCATCTAAATCCTTCTGCACACTGTGAAATCAGTTATTAAAATGGAGATCTTTTCAAAAAAAAGAAATAAAGTATGTTCTCATAAAAATGGGTCTCCATGTGATGGCTGAAAATATCAGTGCTTAGCTGGCATGAGGGATTTATAACACTGTCAATTTAATCAGAGAAAATGCAATGTTTGGTCTTTGGAATCCATATATACTTTGAAGCGAAGGCACTGCCACAGTAATACGTTCCTACCATGAAGACAAGCTGGTCTCAGCTTGTGCTTCAAATACTGGGGACTTGGTCCTGACATTACTTGAATAGCTTTCTATACTATGATGGGAGTTCAGACGCAGGGCTACAGCCAATGACTACAAAGAAGCAGGAAGGTGTGTGTGTGTGTGTGTGTGTGTGTGCGCGTTTTTTGTGTATGTTTTAATATTCATTCATTCATTCATCATCAGCTGCTTCTCCGGGGTCGGGTCATGGTGGCAGCAAGCTAAGCAGGGCACTCCAGACGTCCCTCTCCCCAGCAACACCCTCCAGCTCCTCCTGGGGGATCCCAAGGCGTTCACAGGCCAGATTGAACATGTAGTCCCTCCAGTGAGTTCTGGTCTACCCCGGGGTCTCCTCCCAGTTGGCCATGCCTGGAAAACATCCAAAGGAAGGCGCCCAGGTGGCATCCTAATCAGATGCCCGAACCACCTCAACTGGCTCCTTTCTACGCAAAGGAGCAGCAGCTCTATTCCGCGCTCCCTCCGGATGTCCGAGCTGCTCACCCTATCTCTAAGGCTGAGCCCAGACACCCTACAGAGGAAACTCATTTCAGCCGCTTGTATCCACGATCTCACCCTTTCGGTCACAACCCAAAGCTCATGACCATAGGTGAGGGTTGGAACGAAGATTGACTGGTAAATTGAGAGCTTTGCCTTCCGGTTCAGCTCCCTCTTCACTACAATGGTCCAGTACAACGTCCGCATTACTGCTGTTGCTGCACCAATCCACCTGTCAATCTCCCACTCCATCCTACTCTAACTCATGAACAAGACCCCCGAAATAAAATTAACTCCTTCGCTTGAGGCAAAAACGTATCCGCAACCCGGAGGGAGTAATTCACCATTTTCAGGTAGAGAACCATGGCCTCAGACTTGGAGGTGCTGACTCTCATCCCAGCCATTTCACACTCAGCTGAAAACCTCCCCAGTGCACACTGGGGGTCATGTTCTGATGAGGCCAACAAAACCTCATCATTTGTGAAGAGCGGAGATGCAATTCTGATATTCCCAAAATGAACACACTCGTCACCTTGGCTGCGCCTTGAGATCCTGTCCATGAATATCACAAACAGAATCGGGGACAAGGGACAACCTTGGCAGAGTCCGACACCCACCGAAAACATGTTTGACTTTGTGCCAAGAATGTGGTCACAGCTCTCACTTTGGTTATACAAGGACCGGAGGGCTTGTAGTAACTGCCCCGGTACCCCATACTCCTGCAGTACCCCGCACAGAGTGCCCCAGGGTACACGGTTGTAAGCCTTCTCCAAGTCCACAAAACACATGTAGACTGGCTGGTCAAACTCCCATGCCTCCTTGAGCACTTCCTTAAGGGTAAAGAGTTGGTCCGTTGTTCGACAGCCAGGACGGAATCCGTATTGTTCCTCCTGGATCCGAGGTTCAACAATCGGCCAGAGCCTCCTTTCCAGCATCCTAGAGTAGGCTTTCCCAGGGAGGCTGAGCAATGTGATGCCCCGATAATTGGAGCACACCCTCCGGCCCCCCTTTTTAAATATGGGAACCACCACCCCAGTCTGCCACTCCACAGGTATTGTCCCCGACCTCCACGTAACACTGAAGAAGCGTGTCAGCCAAGACAGCCCAACAATGTCCAGAGCCTTCAGCATCTCAGCGCACCTCTCATCCACACCCAGCGCCTTGCCACCGAGGAGCTTCTTAACTACCACAGAGACCTCTGCCAGGGATATGGGTGGGGCTTACCCTGAGTCTTCAGACTCTACCTCCTCCACTGAAGACATGTTAGCCAGGTTCAGGAGCTCCTCAACATGTTCTTTCCACTGCTCAACAACATCCCCAGTCCGAGTCAACAGTTCCCCTCCCTGGCTGAACGCAGCCTGAGTCAAGCCCTGCTTCCCCTTCCTGAGTCGCCGGATGGTTTGCCAGAACTTCCTTGAGGCCAACCGAAAGTCCTCCTCCATAGCCTCGCCGTACTCCTCCCACACCCGAGTTCTTGCTTCCGCGACTGCCAAAGCCGCAGCCCTTCTGGCCTCACGGTACCTGTCTGCTGCTTCAGGAGAACTCTGGGCCAACCAAGCCCGAAAGGCCTCCTTCTTCAGCCTGACGGCTTCCCTCACCACCGTTGTCCACCAGAGGGTTCTTAGGTTGCTACCTCGACAGGCACCAATGACCTTATGACCACAGCTCCTGCCTGCTGTATCTGCAATAGAGGCTTTGAACATGGCTCACTCAGACTCCATGTCACAAGCCTCGCTCAGGATACACGAGAACTTCTGTATTAATATCATTAAAATAAAACACACACAGGCCAAATATCTTTCAATGTTCATTAACAATTCCTTCCACTTGTTCTTTGTATCCCTCTGTCTTTCAACACACACACACACACACACACACACACACACACACACACACACACACACACACACACAAACAAAACAAAATGACGGGTTGTCTGCCCCCCCCCCCCCACAGCTAGCCTTACTTTAGTCACTAATCTTCACTAATAACCACTAATCTTTATCAATAGGCCTGCCTTGAATTGGGTCTGCTTTTCTATAAGTGCTCCTCTCCTAACTGCAGACCATGAGAGAATTGATGCTCATGATCATAGGAATTATATCATTTTATCTATCTTTAAGGTCTAAATTGAATTTGCCCTTTATACATCCTGCTCCTTGTTCATGGAACTCATTGAAAAATTAATTAAAACGAAGAGCTGGTTTCTCTTTTTGAGCTTAAATCGATTATGAAGGATCTTGAGGCATATTCAAAAAGGATTTCTTGCTTGGTTTAGTGGCGAGACATTATACTGCAGGCCTTCACCTCTGGTTCCTCTTGAGACATGTTAACAGACGTATGCACACCCTATGCTAAAGAATGTACCTCTGTTTTGTGGTCTTTGTCGTTGCCCTAATGCAAATGTAATTTAGATTTTTTTCCTTTCTCCAATTTCTGTTTGTCTCAGTGCAAATTTAAGGGCCAAGTATATTTCAAAACAATACTTTTCTAATCTCGGTTGCAAAAGTGTGGACTCAATTCGCTGTGACTTCCGACTCGAGTTTGACTCAAATCATAAATTTGATGCTGTCAGACCCGACTTGGAAAAAGATTTAAAAAAAAGACTTGGGCTTGACTTGAACCACTGTGACTCCATGACTTACTTTAGACTTGGGACTTAATGACTTGAATGATTTGCCCAAATCCCATTTTTGTCCAACAGAAAAGAAGTACAAAAAAAAAGTAATGGCATTGTTTTTCTTTTTTCTTGACACAAACATTGAAAAACTGTAACCGTGGTTGCTCTGAAAGTTCAACCTCCACAGTTGTTACTTGATGGCGTGCTGGAAGGGAAGACTGCCAACCCATATCATTACCAAGACCTTGACCACACCAAACCCACAATCAAACCTAACCACATCAAACCCCGTAGGTAAACTGTTTTTTGGGGGCCCCCCTTTTTCTTCCCAATTGTATCCAGCCAATTACCCCACTCTTCTGAGCCATCCCTATCTCTGCTCCACCCCCTCTGCTGATCGGTGAGGGTCACAATCTACCACGTTTCCTCCGTTACATGTGGAGTCGCCAGTCGCTTCTTTTTACCTAACAGTGAGGAGTTTTGCCAGAGGGACGTAGCGTGTGGGAGGATCACGCTATTCCCTCCAGTTCCCCCTCCCCCCGAACAGGCGTCCCAACTGACCAGGACACACACCCACATCCAGCTTCCCACCCGCAGACATGGCCAATTGTGTCTGCAGGTTTGCCCGACCAAGCCGGAGGTAACACGGGGATTCAAACCGGTGATCCCCATGTTGGTAGGCAACAGAGTAGACCGCCACGCCACTCGGACACCCCCCATAGATAAACTTAACCTGACTTGGACTTTAATGTCAACACTTGAGTCTTGTTACTTACAAATCATGTCTTGGTCCCACCCCTGTCCACACGCACACACACACACACACACACACACACTTATACTTGATCAGTGGTTTATGATAGTAGCCATCACCACTATCCATTATCGGAGGATCTATTTTTCTATTTATCAGGACAGTATCACTTTTCATGCATTATAAAAACAAAACGCTTCTGAGTCCATTTGATAGATGTTTCCTGCCAGAATCTCCGCTCATCGCTATTGGCAGACAGATCCATCACACATTCAACGAAATAGAAAGTCACAACCTCTGTTATGTTCAATAGTTTCCATCCGCATGGAGCAAGGCGGAGTCCTCCAGCTGTCTCCCTCACTTACAATCAGCAAAACAGAGAAGCTATATCTGGTAGTGTTTCAGAACTGTTTCCTGCAATGTTTACTGCAAAGACAGGTCCGATTTTACACAGCAAAGACAGAGAGAGAGAGAGCGAGAAAGCGAGCGAGAGAGCTTTTGATTTTTAACACTACTTTAACAAAATTACAAAAATGTTACAAAACAATAATACATAGGATAAAAACCAACACAGTCAGTAACATAAGAGTCACAGAATCTAAATCATCTCAGTACACTCCCAAAGATCAGCTCATCATCCACTACATAACAGAGCACATTTTTATAACACCACATACTGCAAATACTTTCCCGATTTTTCATCATTCTGTAATAGTAAAAATCTGTTTTTAAATGAGCTTTTAACATTTTTACAATCACAAAAATGGCATCATCATCCACAGCGTTCTCCACTCTGTTTCTTCTGCCCAGATACACGTCCCTCCCCAGAATGAAATTAAAAAGCTGGCATTTGTCTTTGTTCTTCTGAGAGTTTTGTCTTTGTTCTTCTGTAGCCCAGAATGAACATGGGTTTGGAAAAGACTTCCCCAAACAACCCAAAAACATTTTCCAGCAATGTACATTATGGCAACAGTAGACAATATTCCATGAAACAATTAAAAACAGTTTCACATAAGTACAAAATGGGCAATCATGGCTATCAGAATCAATGACCGAGACAAAAGCATTAACAGCCACGATACCATGTAAAACCCTCCGCTGCAGGTCAGCAGCTCTTTTGATCAATGGTGGTTTATACAGTGCTCTCCACTCAGGCCCAACACTGTAACTCAGATAAGTTTTACCATTTAATTTGTCCCTGTGAAAAACTTTAACAACAAACATTTTATACATTGACTTCCTATTTGGATCTTTAAAAGAAAACTCAGAGGAATTCCCACTTTTTAAATAAGGTCCTGTGCAGGCCTTTAAAATCTGAGGAAGCATTCATTGAAGGGAAAACATCATTCTCATCAGGTTTAACAGAGCCATTTTAATACTGATTCAATAGTGTCCGCTCACTATCTGTGGGAGCTTCTCTCCGTTTATTAAACAACAGAGGGATAGCACGAGTTGGTCTCAACTCTAAGCGGAGGCAAGAGGAGCTGCATTGTCCATGTTTACACCTGCAAGCTGAACTACATGCCCCAGAGTCGCCACGTTAGACACACAGAACCACCTAAGCACAGTTGGCCCCACCTGACAGATTTCACTGAAACGGGTCCCATATATGACTGGTTCCTAGAGCAGCCAGAACACTGAACTGTGTTGTCCCAGTCTCTCTTTTTTTTCAACAAGTTCTTGAACAGTCCATGATAGAATTCAGGTAGTCCCTTGATGTTAAGCTGTTTAAGTCCATCAGAAAGAAAGACCTGTTCAGTCCCAGTCCACCTAGCTGACACAAAATGGTGCAAGCCAGCGACCTCCACACTAAATCAGTAGGACCGCATAGAAACCTTTGTAGGAATGGGAAATGAAGGTAGCCCCCCTGCTGCTCAGGTGGATCAGGTCCTGTCCTCCTTCATGCCTCAGCAGATAAAGCACACTCTAAGGCAACCAGTGCAGTTTGTCCTCAAAAAAAATGACAAGAAGAGTCTAGATCTTTCTTGGACAGCAGGTCTGGTGGGGGTCAATGATTGACAGGCGATGCCATAAAATGGACAATACCAAATTATTAGTGATGAGGACTCGAACTCTGTTTGACATTTTGTCATGACCCGCTCCAGATCCTATATGTCTCCTCCTGTCAAGTTTACCTCCTGTGTGATTACCAGTCCTGCCCTAATGTGTTCCACCTGTGTGTAATTGTCTCCCCCATGTGTGTATCTAAGCAATGTGTTTGCTCCCTCATGTTGCCAGTTCGTCTTTACCCCCGTGTGAGCATTCCAGCATTATTTTATTGTCTTCCCAGTCCCGTGTACTGACCCTTTTGCCTGATTAAATCTTTTTGGAACCGTTACTACCTGTGTCAGTCTGCTTTGTGGGTCCTTTGTCATTGTGAGCCTGATACATCTTGGTTAAAATCCACTTCGCTAAATGATCTTTGAGCTTTTGAAGAACATTTTCCCAATTTTTAAGAATAGATAAATCCCCTAAAAACATTCCTAAATATTTCAGCCCCAACCCCATCTTCCAAATCAACCTCCCAGGCAAACTGCTAAGTTCTCAGTGTTGGAGGTGTACTGGAGAAGAAGCTCGGTTAACTTTGGCTAAAGATATTGAGTCAAACTCGAGGACATCACACACCAACATGTCAATATCCTGCTGACTGTTCATCAGAATGACCAAATCATCTACATAGGCTCACAGTTTTAAACGTGTATTATAACCTGGAACAGTTGGACCCTGGAGTCAGATCTAAGTTTGTGTAACAAAGGCTCAAATGCTAGAGAATGCAACATGCCAGAGAGGGCACAGCCTTGTCTAATTCCCCTTTGGATTTGAGAAGGAGTGCTCAAATCACCATTCATTTTCAGCACACTCCGAATGTCACTATACAGAACCCTAATTTTCTTAAGAAAACCAGGACCAAAACCAAATGCACTCAATACCAGCAATAAATATTCATGCTCAACACAATCAAACGCATATTCCAGATCAATTGAAATGATACCAGCTTTGAGGCCAAACAGCTTACAGATCTCTAAAAAGTCTCAAATCAGAATAATGTTATCCAAAATTAACCTTCCAGGTATACAAGTAGGTCTGGTCACAATGAATCACTTATTCCATCACTTTACTCAGCCTGGTTGCTAACACTTTTGAGCAGAGCTTATAATCAGGGCGAAGCAGTGACACAGGCCTCCAGTTTTTAATGAGCTGTAGATCACCTTTCCTAGGCAGTAAGGTAAGAACCGCCCTCCTGTAGTTTAGGAGCAGGAGACTATCATTTAGCACTGCCAGCAGATCCCTCCCCCCCAACCCTCGACCAGAAAGACTTGTAAAAGTCAACAGGTAGACAACAATTCCGGGAGCTTTCCCACTCTGCAGAGCAACTTCGAATTCATAAGAGGATAAAGCTGCTTCCAACTCTACATTACTCTGCTGTTCAACCTGAGGGAGATCAGTATAAAAGCTCCGAGACACTGTCTGCTCCTCTCTATGTTCGCATTTAAGCAGGTAACTGTAAAAACTGACAGCACACTTACAAATTGCAGTATGGTCAGTCAGCACCTGCCCAGTGTCAGATTTTAAGCTGTGAATGAACCTCTTCTGTCAATTCTTATGCTCCAGACCACAGAATAAGTGTGATGGGACATCCATCTGGGCTACATTTTAAAAGCGGGACCTGACCAGAGCCCCCTGAGCTGAAACACCCAGCAGGTTAGTTAAACAGACTTTTTCACTGTAAGTGCCTCAGTATAGCGTTGATCTCCTGTGGCCTCAGCTAAGTCATAGAGTTCCTTTACTTCATACTCCAGAACTTTCACTGAACTCATTAAGGTTTCTGTGACATTCTGAGTGCACTTTTAACAAAATTGTCTTATTCAGACTTTTCCAATATCCCACCACTCTTGTAAAGATACAAAATCAGATTTCATACCTTGGTGATAATACAACTTTTGAATACATAAAAAATATGTTTAAAACAATAAAAACAGTCAAGCCTGGCTATAGACAGTAAGTTATCCTTAACATGTGTCCTGGTGTATTGTCTCTGTTTATTATGAAATCCTCTCCACACTTCACACAATGCATGAGCCTCAATAAGATGAACCAGACAACTATGAGAGGCAGCGTGAGGCTCTGTATGGTTGCTGTCTAACCTGCTGTCCTCAGTACAGTTAAAATCTCCACCAATAGATAAATATTCTTCAATGTTACATTTCTTAATGACTTCATTTAAAACATCTAGGAAGACTAATTGCTCCACTCCCACAACTGGAGCATAAATATTAATAAACACCATTTTTACATTTTCATACACTGCTCTTACTTTTAACAAACAGCCTTTAATGGCTTCTTCAGACTCAACAGACTGAAGAATAAAATTCCTGGAAAAAAATAATTCCAACCCCACAAATGTTACTGGCTTTGTGACTTACAAAAGGTTTCACCAGTCTATTCTTTTCTCCAGTCAGCCTCGTTAACAGCAGTACTGTGTCTCTTGTACAAAAAAACACATCTAACTTTTTGAGAGCACACAGCTTGAAAAGAGAGGCCATTCCCTCATCATCCTTGATCCATTCAAATTTAAGCTGCCTATTCTTATGTCACCCATAATACAGAAAAAAAAAAGTTGCAAGACAAAAACAAACAAAGAAAACGATAAATGTCCTGTTCAGTGCAAGTTTTCTCCCCCAAATGACCGGGACTTCTCAGAAAAGTCTTCACTGAATCAAAGAAGAGTTGTAAATCAGGGAACACTTTCTCAACTCTAACATTTCTGGCTCCCTTAATGTCTCGCAAGAACTTCTTAATACTCACTAAAGAGTATCCACTCTTTTTGTGAGCCCACGTCTGTGAGGAAGCTAGAGACTCCACATAACTATCCCCATCGCCTTCACTCTCATCTGACTGCAGACACCTACTCTGATGAGAAACCTTTATCGTTTTACTAGGAGACTGACCCACATCATCAGGTTTCCTCTTCTTATCCTTGTCTTTAGAAGAGTCTTTGTCAACCATCTCACTGTCCTCCTCCAGCAAGCATTCTGCTTCCTTTGTTTCAGTCTGTGCATCTTGTGTCACAGTTAATACTATCAGTGTGAGACTTTACAATAACCTCCACAATAGCACCTTTACGTGTAGAACCTGGAACAGCAGCACCTGAACCAGCAGCCCCCGACTAGCAGAACCCAGACAAGCAAAACCCAGATCAGCAGCACCCGAACCAACCCCCCCCCCCCGACTAGCACAACACAGAATAGCAAAACCTGGATCAGCAACACCTGAACCAGCAGCCTGAAACTCAGCTTCACTCTTGTTGTGAACTCGTTTTTTTTTTCTGCTGTTAACTCTGTGCATCTTCCTGCTTTGTATTTTCCTGCTGTGAACTCTGTGTATTTTCCTTTTTTCTTTTTCTTTTTAGTTTCGTGCTGCAGTCCCAGTTTGCTCTGGGCTCTGTGCTGCAATCTCACCATCATTTTCCTCAGCAGCTGGTTTCTCTGGACAGACCCTCCATTCCACAGCCAAAACATTTCATTTTCTCTGAAGATACATAAACAATGTAGTCAAAACCATCTACTCTGAACTTCAGTATCAAGTTTAACGCCTCAGTGTTGTTCTTCAGAATCAGACTTGCCTTCTGAAGGAAATATGTTTTGAGATTTACAGCCCAGAGGAATCAGTTCTACTGGAGATATTAATTGCTCGTGTCTCGCCAGTTGTCTCCGCAACATTTCATTGTTAGTAAACGGAGGATTTTTGGACAAAATGATCTTTTTGGCCGGATTAACCAGCGGCCCCATCTGAACAAAGGTGTCCTGGATCACCACACCTTGCTCAACAACCATGCTAACTTTATCAACACTATCCAGAAAAATAACAACTCCATTATTCATTCTAAATGCGGACTTTCACTGTCATAACCAACAATTCCGCCGCTCGCTATACTACAATCTTCCACAGAGCAAATGGCAGTCAGACAGTTTCACTCCATGCCGGCGAGTGAGCTTCTCCAGCCCCCACGACTCCGACTCAACCAGCCTGCATGACTCCCAGCCGGGCCGGTCGAAACCCCTCCGGAATCAAGAACACCACAAAACACCGCTACAATGATAAACCTGTCAAAATACAAAACCTATATTATATATATATATATATATATATATATATATATATATATATAAACGTAGCTTTTTCTATGTGTTTTGGCCTTTCATCCAAACGCAAACTGCATTTTAGGCCACTGAAAACTGACCTTTGGAAACCTCCATCCAGAATGGACATTTTCAGAAACTGTTTTCAGCGTTGATGTGTAAACTTGGCGAACGAGTTTTTGGCTTGTTAGCTTTTTTTCAGGGCCTAAATGGTTTTAAGGTTAGGGTTATATCGCCACCTGTTGGTTGGATATGGTCTTGACAGCGCTTCCATTGTGTTTTTGCATTTTCCTTTGGACGGAGTTTTTTTTTTTTTAGTGTTTGTGTGGACGGGATTTTTTTAATAACGAAGGAAAAACCCCGTTTTCAAAAATACCCATGTATATGTTGACTAAGCGCCATCGTCTTCCACTCCCAGCATGCACTCATGCACAGAGAGAGAGAGAGAGAGAGAGAGAGAGAGAGAGAGAGAGAGAGAGAGAGAGAGAGAGAGAGAGAGAGAGAGACTTTGACTTTCAACAATACTTTAATAAAAATCACAAAAAAATTACAACACAAAGACCAACATGGTCAGTAACACAAGATTCACAGAATCTAAATCATCTCAGGACACTCCCCAAGATCAGCTCATCAGAACTACTACCCTGTTACTTGTTCTTAGCACTTATTGTATTCACTCTTTTAAAAAAAAACCTCTTTCTTGCACTTTTACTTTAGCAATGGTTTTGCTCTTAGATGCTTTTTTAGATGCACTTATGACCTCTGATGACTCGTAGTTCTCCTGATCTCCTACGTTAAATGCACTTATTGTAAGTCGCTTTGGATAAAAGCGTCAGCTAAATGACTGTAATGTAATGTAATGTAATCATCAACAATACAGCAAAGTATATTTTTAGAGAGAGCGCGCGCGCGCACACACACACAGACTGACAAATTCACACACACCCACTCACACAGGATCTTGTTGCCATGACGTAGCTATGTAAGTTGTTTTATTGCATGTGTTGATGTACTATATATGTTCTGTATTCGTGCACTCTTGTTGTCCTTTGTGTGAAAATGCTTTGCAATACAAACGTATATTTGTCATGCTAATAAAAGCAAATTTGAATTTGAATTTGAGAGAGAGAGAGAGACTTGACTTTCTAAAAAAAAAATTAATACAATGTTACAAATTTACAGCAGCTTTGAAACAGACTCAGAGAGAGAGAGAGCGCGAGAGAGAGAGAGAGAAAGAGAAAAAGTGAGGCACCATCGACGCCACAGATCCCAGACAAAGAAAGAATGGAGGACATGTTTTTTCTTAGAAAATCAAAAATACAAATACAAACAGGTTTATAGTACTAAACAATATACACCAAAAGTGGCAGTACAACAGCATAAACCTTGTTATAAGAATATTTTAATGTAAATCAATCATAGACAAGTGTTTCTTTTTACTATCAAACAGAATCTCACAAAAAAAAACAACAACAGATGTTCTCAAGTTCGAACTCACTGCTGCAAATAAAAAATATACTTATCATCGAGGTCTTTAAATGTTGATGATTTGTGGTTTTAGGGGTATATGTGGAATAAAGCCCTGTCTTCACCTCATACTGCCAAACATCTAGCGCTGTTTGTCAAACTGGGGTTGGACACTGTAGCTGTAATGAGGGTGCGACTTTACTTTAAAGTGGGTTTCTAGGTATTACTTCAAACTCTCTTGGTGCCAAGCAGAGAATAACAAATCCTGTGAATTTCTGACATCACTGTGCAACATTTTCTCGAGCTGTAGAGGTGTCTACACACCTTCGACCTAATGAAAACTATCAATACTAAATATGATATTGACATTGTACGAGAGCGCTTTACCAAACAGTAGTGATGCCATGCACTTGAGTTGAAATATTCCACCCCTGCTGTGCTGCTGGCTCCACCCTGATTGATGATGTACTAACAGAGATTTTGAGGTAGTTTGACGTCAATGGGCAGATGCAAAAAAAAAAAAGAAAAAAGAACACCATATACAATTCTACCTGACGGTTATGCAGAAATCAAGTGGAAAATCTGAAACGAAGCCTTTCATAGCCTCATAAATGAGAATACGAGCCATCCAGGGGTATTTGCACAGACTATTCCTTGTTTTAAAATAAGTGTGTAATGGATATGAAAATGTCTACTAAATGCACTGAATGGGAAAAGATAGCGTTAAAAAAAATCCACTAGATCTGCACTTAATATGTTCAAATGGCTGTAATTCATTGCTTTACAAAAAGATAAGCGTTAGAAATGCACTCTGAGCTGCTAATCGGGTTATCTGCAATCCATTGCTTTGGTATCGAGCTGTGTAATTCATTGCTCTAGCTGTCTAGGTAAAAGAGGTTAAAAGGAGATAATGCATTTAAAACATTGTCTAATTTGCTTTCTCTAATGTTTTGGGAAAACGTAGCAGAGGTAACGTTTAACGGAGTTTCTTTATTTCCCCAAATTCAACTATCAGCCCGTAATCTACTGAGGTGTTTTCGATTGCTCATGCCTAGCTCTACCTGTGAGGGAAACGCGTTGCTGGCGGCTCGTTCATTACAACTTTGGGACTTTTGAAGCAGCAACGTCGCCTCTGTATTCATTCCTTTCATACAGGTGCGGAGCATATGTGCACTCGCACACTGATTGTGGAGCGATATATCAACGACAGATCCCTTTAAGATTTTAAAACGATTTCCTGACCAGTTTCAATTCCTGACCTATACCCTCCAACTGTAGTACCGCGCGCGCACGCGCACACACGCACGCACGCACGCACGCACACACACACACACACACACACACACACGTACATCCAAGTTCTGAGAGGATTACTTTTCCTTTACTATGGAAATCAATGAGAGCACTCCATCACTCAATTTAACGCCCACACCACACACAATCTCAGATTCAAGCACACTAACGCGCACATTTGCACACACGCACGCACGCGCGCACACACGCACGCACATGTACAGCAAAGTTCAGAGAGGATTACTTTTCCTTTACTATGGAAATCAATGAGAGCACTCCATCACTCAATTTAACGCCCACACCACACACAATCACAGATTCACGCACACTAACACGCACGGGTGCACTCAACACACGCACACGTACGCACGCGCGCACACACACATAATACCGCATACACACGAGCGTATGGGACAGGAACATATTGCTGTGGTGGAGTTTGGAAAGGTGTAATCATGGATTGGACACGGTTATTGCCCCGATCTGGTGAGTGATGGAGCTCTAGTGAAAGTTCAGTCAGGAGGACTATCTTCTGCATGCACAGGCCTGTGGTTGTAGTTCTTATTTTACCCTGTCATTCTCTTCTCTCGTGCTTGAGCACTCATAGTTCCCCTCTCCGGCCTTGTCCAGGGCTGTTAACTGAGTTAGAGGCAGATCACATCCCCTGTTCTCATCTATCCAATAGCCCAGCGACACACCTGCATGATTAGCCCGTCATCTTGCTGCTGTCTTTTTAAAACGTGTATCCCCCCCCCCTACGAATTCCAGCTACTGTTATAGCGCCCCTCCACTTCCCCGTCACCACCTGGTCCTCACATATCATACGTTTCATCTCTTCATCAGCCTCACCAGACATACGGGGCGGCACAGTGGCCCAGTGATTAGGACCGTTGCCTCACAGCAAGAAAGTCCTGGGTTCGAACCCCAGGCCGTCCTTTCTGATGGGGCGGCACGGTGGTCCAGTGGTTAGGACCGTTGCCTCACAGCAAGAAAGTCCTGGGTTCGAACCCCAGGCCGTCCTTTCTGATTGGGCGGCAACGTGGCCCAGCGGTTAGCACTGCTTTCTCACAGCAAGAAAGTCCTGGGTTCGAACCCCAGGCCGTCCTTTCTGATGGGGCGGCACGGTGGTCCAGTGGTTATCACCGTTGCCTCACAGCAAGAAGGTCCTGGGTTCGAACCCCAGGTCGTCCTTTCTGTGTGGAGTTTGCATGTTCTCCCCGTGTCTGCGTGGGTTTCCTCCCCACCATCAAACAGACATGCATGTTAGGGTTAATGCTCCTGTCTGTGGCCCTGACTGAGGCATGGCAAGAGGAACGGGAATATCATCTCAGCAGAAGTCATCAGCCACCGCCAGCAGTTTCTGGACTCCATGGGGGGATTTATTACGCTGTTTGCCCCTTGATTAAAACAATTCCCTGTCGAGTCTAAGCGCCCAAGACTTTCTTGACATGACTTGATTTCCACTAAACCATGTTATAACCATTACACTGGTCTACAAAAATATTGTTTTTTTTCTTGCATGGACTTTGGAAACTGTTTTTGGCTAATTTTGGGCTGCTGAATCCAAATCTGAGCTCAGATTTGCTCTATCACATCAAGTTTTTGTGCTATCTGTATGCTCCTTATTCAGGATTTTACAAAAGTTGACCATCTAGTCTGGCAATCTTGGTGGGGATAAAAATGACCCCTATTCATTTCCTAAGTAATTTCATGCTAGGCTGAGTGTTTATTTATTCATTGTAATCATTTTTGCATCTATCGATCTTCTAATGCAACAGTGTTTTTTTAACTTCGAGTGTAAAATTGCTGTTTTCTCAAAAATAATGATTTTTCATAGTTCAAAAACCTGATGTGATAAACAAAAACTAATGCCAGATTTGGATTCAACACCCAAAAGTTAGCTAGAATCCATTGAAAAACCCCATGCAGGAAAAATTGTGTTGACCAGTGTTATCTTTACTTGATTCACTATGACTAAACTGATACTACTGAGACAATTCTCCCTCTTTCTCTTAATAGCCTCAATCGCCTTCCAACACACATTTCTTTTAAATGTTTCCCCGTTTTTCTCCCCAATCGAATTTCTGGCCAGTTACCTCACTCCCCCCGAGCCGTCTCGGTCGGTGCTCCACCCCCTCTGCCGCTTCTTTTCACCTGACGGTGAGGAGTTTCACCAGGGGGACGTAGCGCGTGGGAGGATCACGCTATTCTTCCCAGTCCCCCCCCCAAACAGGCCAGAGGACCAGAGGCGGCGCTAGTGCAGCGACCAGGATACATATCCACATCTGGCTCCCCACCCACAGACACGGCCAATTGTGTCTGTAGGGATGCCCGACCAAGCCGGAGGTGACATGGGGATTCGATTCCGTTGGTAGACAACGGAATCGAATCCCCACGCCACTCGGACGCTCTTCCAACACAGTTTGTATTGAGATTTTCTCTTTGCTCTCAGTCTCCACCACTTCATTCATTTCCACCACTTCTTTCACTCTGTGCCCTTTCCCAAGTTGTGAACCAGGTCATATGGCATTCCAAAATTCCCAAAAAGTTCCGGTGTGTTCATGTGTTACTGTGTGTAGGTGTGAGTGTGTGTGTGTGTGTGTGTGTGTGTGTGTATGCTTATATATGTGTGTCAGAAGCATTGAGCCAGAGTAATGGGTTTGTTCATCCGTCCGTTGCAGTTGTTTCGCTGTTGAATGATCCAGCAAACTGGTCAGATTCTCCAATTACACACACACACACACACACACACACACACTACACGCACTACACTACATGCACATGCACGCGCACACATACACACACAGAAATACACTAATGTATATGCAATCACATATACACAGAAATACATATGCATACCCATGCAGACTTATCAGGAAAATCTTTCCCGTGCTTGCAACCAGCCTGCCTCCTTTGCTCTCCCTCTCCCTCTCTCTCGCTCTCTGTCTGTCTGTCTGTCGCTCACTGCTCCCTCTCTTCTCTCCCTGTATCAGATACTCATGTAGATGAATTCCAACGAACCCCACTGACCCCACCACCCTTCGCTCCCTTTTATCCTGGACACCTTTTGTTTTGTGTTTTGTTTTTTTAATGACAAGCGACAAGCTGCGGTTAGGACAGAAACGAGGAGAGGGGCGCGGTGGTGTGAGGCACACTCTATCCTTGTCCCTGACATGACCTTTATCATTATTGACTCTGGTGTCATCTCATTGGCTCTCCACCGATAGCATCAGCTCCATTTACTCTGAACCAACAGCTCATTTGGCGGGCATCAGCGGGCGTGCCACTCCGTGATCACATCACTGCAGCAGCAATGATCTCGAACCACTGAAGAGCGCTAAGCCAACCAAACAAACAATACGCCAACAATCAATCCAACAATCAAAGTCCCCCCCCCCCGGCATTTACAGGTGTGGTGAAGGAAACAAAGTGTAGGAACTTCCCCACCGGTGGAGCTGAGATCACTGGTGCGCTCCTAAATGGCGGAGCTATAAGAGTTCTTTCCGTTTCAGAGAAGTGTGTCATTAGCATATGAAAGTGATGGGTCACCGCTGTGATGTGTAGGGCTTAGTTATTGTGGAGATATTATCTCATGGTGTTGACACCCTATTAATTTCTAGAGACAATAAGTGTTCAAATGAGGGTTGATTTGACATCGTCGTGGCCCCTCTAAGTGTGTGTGTGTGTGTGTGTATGTGTGTGAGACTGAAAAAAAAACTGCAGGAACAACGCATGCACTTGTCTTTTCCGGTGAGTGTATGCATCTCACACATCTATGGGCTTGTGTATATGCGAGTGTGTATTTTCACACGCTTGCCAATATGTGCGTCTTTGTGATGGAGGGAGGGAGGGAGTGCACACAGCAGCGTGTGTGTGAAGAGCTGTGTGTTCTCTGGGCAGTGCTGCAGCCAGATGCAGAGGAGTGTGTGTTGCATTAAGGATGCTCCCATACTTCACTCACACCGTCACACAGGGCCGCTCAAAAAAAAGTCATTGCATGTTGGGTGGTGGGGGGGGGGGTGTCAGGTTTTAACCACTCAACTGATGCATTTAACTGCTGCTGTTAATAATAGCATAGAATAATACCCCACTAATAATACAATAATAATAATCCCACTGTGGGATAATAATAATAATAATACAATAATACCCCAACATGCAATACAATACAACATACAATTTATGGACTGAGAGAGTATGGGCGATAGGTCAGATGGAGCAAATAACATGCTCTTTGAGACTTCAGGTAGATATATTTATTAAAAGGTGGAGCCCAGCCATGGCTATCTTGAGACAGTGAAGTGTTCTAACCCCTAGTATACATTCTGTATCATACATGCATATCTCTACCTTCCCAATTCCCCTCATCTGTTTATGCATACACACGCACCCGTACCACTACACACATTCATACCCAACCCCCCTCCCTGACCCTGACCCCTTCTTCCCCTTCTTAAATTATTCATGTCTTTAACTTATACCTCCTTTACAACTAACACTTCAAGCTGAAGTAAAGGGTTTGTTTCCCTTTTTTTATAAATTTCCTTTTATTAAATGATCTGTAAACCATATAGGTACAGCAGAAAAAAAATGGAAGAAACATCAGGCAAGATTGTGAATTTGGTTGTATAAGTTGTTGAAACTGAAATAAAAAACTAAGTTAAAAAAAAAAGTCATTGCACACTACTTCCAAACTACTCCCCGCATGCATTTGTGCGTTGTTTGTGTTGCTATACTGTGTGTTCCGACACCTACAGACACAAGAGGTGTCTCGTTCATAAGCATGCTGGCATCTGGGAAAAAAATAAATATATAGGATCAAGAGAGCCACACCATCTAAAACACAGAAAGACACTCAGACGTGCAAACATACAAACACAAAACCCCACACGTACTCTGTCTGAGCATGCGCACTAAAAAAAAAAAAAAAACAGGATGCAGAGGCCTTGGTAACATCTTCCTGGTGTCATAGCCCAATACATTAAATGCAGTGCAGACAAGGGGAACAAGTGCCTTGTTTACATTCAGTGACTGTAAGCAAAAAGTAAGCGCCCCCACCCCATAGCAGGGGATGTTGCTGAGGGGCTCTTCACTTGGTGCTTCAGTAGTCCTCTCACAGAGACAGACCACAAAAAGCAAACTGCCATCACAGATACCGTTTCGGGAGGTATTCGTTTGGGAGGTACTCGTTTGGAGGGAATTCAAAGGCAGCGCTTTGTAATTACAATCTGTCCATCCAGCAAAAGGACGGATGTGCTCTTAGAAAAAAACAAAACAAAACAAAATAAAAAAAACCATGTAGGTGCTGAATAATGCAGCCCTTTTTTTAGGGCCTTTGCTTTGTAGCGCTAAGCGGCAAGCATCGCTAGCAGTCCCTCTCCCCGTTGAAGTATTCAGTTATTGATTGTGTGTTTGTTTGCTTGTGTCTTGTGTTCATGACTGCTCTCTCATCATTCGCGACAGCTCACATCACTTTCCCTCTGCTCTCTCTCTCTCTCTCTCTCTCTCTCTCTCTCTCTCTCTCTTCTCTCTCTCTCTCTCTCTCTCTCCGTTCGAGTGAGTGATGCGCCCGCATCTGCCTGCTGCTTGTTTCAGAGATGTGTCGTTTCTTTATTCCGGGGCTCTGTGGTACCCGCTCGGCGATGCTGCTCTGTGGCAACGTCTGAGGGAAGGCGCTTTGTTTTGATCCTCGCCCAAATCAAGGGTGCAAGGAGAGAGGACGTTGTCCATTGTTTGTCCTCTGTATCTATGCGTTTCTGACTGGGAACGTGACGCCACCTGTGGGAATGAATTAGGCCTGTATAAATAAACTTCCTGACTTGGATTACATGGCAGGTCCACTGTTTGTTCATAGATTGAGAGCAGGGCAGTGTTCGGATTGTAAACAGACGGCTAATCTTTTTTCTTTTTTTCTTTTTTTTTTTCTGGAGGTGCTGAACCCAACAGCCACATCATTACACAGAGCCAAATCAAAAGCACCCAGGTGTTCAGGTAGCATCGCAGTCTATTTCATTGCCTACGAACACAGGGATTGCTGGTTCGAATCCCCGTGTTACCACCGGCTTGGTCGGGCGTCCCTAGAGAAACAATCGCCCGTGTCTGCGGGTGGGAAGCCAGAAGTGAGCATGTGTCCTGGTCGCTACACTAGCGCCTCCTCTGGTCGTTCAGGGCGCCTGTTCGGGGGGGGGGACTGGGGGGAGAAGTGTGATCCTCCCACACGCTATGTCCCCCTGGCGAAACTCCTCACTGTCAGGTGAAAAGGAGCTAGCGACTCCACATGTATCGGAGGAGGCACGTGGTAGTCTGCAGCCCTCCCCGGATCGGCAGAGGGGGTGGAGCAACGACCGGGACGGCTCTGAAGAGTGGGATAATTGGCCAAGTACAATTGGGGAAAATAGCATCCTAAAGACAATCTGCAAAACATCTTTGCTGATGCCACCCAATAACAACACACCACCCCTACAACTCTCTGGTTCTTCTCCTCCATGTTTTTGACCGATTTCTAAATTGGCCTCTTGGTAGAATGGACGCAAACTCTCCCTATCCTTCCTCACAGTCAAACTCCCCTGCATAATAGTCCCGCCTTCTCACAGCGTACACACATTTAGACACCGAGCCTGTTCACTCTGATATTTGCTAACTGGAGTGAGTCAGAGGGAGAACACGGAGAACGGCGGAGAGACCAGCTTGGCCAGGCTGGGGACAGTAGAGATGATGGATCGCATTTGTAAGCTGAGCAGAGGAAACATTTACATGCAAATAATAGCATCTGTCTGCTGTTTACTCATGTGTGAAACACTCACAGGCAAACATGCACACCTCTTTCCTCCGCTTGCACACATATGCACGCAAGCGCACACACTCATGCACACACACAAGTATGCATATACCAAATGTGCACAAGAGAGGACATAGCGAGACACAGGAATACACACAAACATACATACAGCAAAGTTAATGAGATGATATATGACTGCTCTTAAGCTTTCCTTGATCCACTCTTCACTGGTCACCCCATTTGTGTGTGTGTGTGTGTGTGTGTGTGTGTGTTCCTTGTAATCTTTCCTCTTGTCACTTTCTCCTGGTTTTGGCAAGATATTATTAAAGTGCTCAGAGCGGTTCTTTGAAGTGACAATACATTAAACAAGGTAAGAGGGATGGACAGAAGTGGTTGTGACAATTTTCAGCCTTGTTTGCCTGGAAGCAGTATTTCTGGTTTTTGACCAACAAAAACCCCTCTGCAGTCCAGTTCTCATTGAGGTTTTTAAAACATCTTGTGAAAGGGATTCAAGGTTTCTGACTGGAACAGTGCTTGAGCTATTTCACACGAGGGTACCAGGCATAGAGTAACCAGCTCACTGCAAATTGTTGTCTAATGAAGAGAAATGGCTGACACTTGAATATAGCGGGTACATAGTCAGGTTGATGGAAAGGCAAACCAGCACACAATACACATTTGTCAACTCACGGGATAACGGGGATGGACATGTGTGTTTAGTTGTGGAGGATATATTAAGATGTAAAGAAATCGGGTGCTGTAGTAGCTCGGGAGGTAGAGCCAGTTGTCTGGTAACTGGAGAGTTGCCGGTTTGAGCCTCAGCTCCTCCTTGCAAAAAAATATCGAGGTGTCCCTGAGAAAGATACCTAACCCTTAACGGCTCTCAATGAGCTGGTTTGTTACCTTGCAAGGTTGACACTGCCATCGGTGTGCGTGTGTAAGTGCACGGGTAAATATATGAGGCATAAATTGTAAAGCCGCTATATAAATGCCGTCCATTTACCAAATAATTCTCCATGGTCCTGTTATTCTGCCTTCATTCATCAAAAACTAACACAAAAGACATATCTGAAGCAAGGTCACAGCATTTTCTACTGACACGAATCAAAACAGTTTGCTACTATTAACAGAATATTAAAGTACCTCTCTGGGCACGTTTTAAAGTTTAAAAATAGTCTGAGATGAGTAATAGATTGTTTAACATGGTTTTCGCACATAAAAGTAAAAAAAAAAAAAACTCTGAAAAGGGGTGGGAAGCACGTTTACTCTTTCTCCCTCACTGAGAAATTCAGGATCTATGAATATGAAAATATAACAGGCCTCAGGCCCCGCCCACCACCGCTGCTCGCTCTGGGTTGGCCAGTGAAAGAGCGGTGTGAATCAAGATGGCTAGCATTAGAGCCACATGCAAAAGGGTTAATACTTGTTGTCTTGTTGTAAGCTTTGTGGTAGTGTTCGGAAGAAAATTTCTCTCTTCATGAATGGTTAGCCTGAGTTGATGGCATGCTATTACATTCGTCTCCATTGGTTTTGCCCTATAGTTATCATCAAAACAAAGAGGGAAAAAAGGACATTATGTCCTATGCCGCTGCCCCCAAAAATAAAAACGACAATGATGTAGCAGACATTCAGACAGAGCCAGATGATCCAGGTGTCGAGAGAGCTGACGAGAAACAGCGGGAAGTGAAGAGTGCCGCACAGAGAAAGACAGAGGACTTGTTAGTTGGAAAGACTGGTTTTCAAAGTGAGGGCACAGAGCAGGGAGGAGACAGATGAAGATCCCGAGAGTGAGGCTGAGGGTGACATACAAGCAGAGTGTGAGACACAGACAGAAGATACATGTGCATCCACAAGCACTGAACCATCAGGTTTGTGATGTTGAAAAAATATTTACCTGTTTGTAAAGCACTGTAATTTACAGTTCATATGGTGTGTCCACGTACAAGTGTGTAGTCTTGTGATGTTATAGTGTTTCTTGATTGCTATAGTATATGTGCCTATATATATATATATATATATATATATATATATATATATATATATAATATATATATAATAGGTTTGTCTTTCTCCAAAGATATCAGCAAATGTAAAGAAGACCCACCGATGCAGCCGAATTTGAAATTGTTTCCAAGGACCTTGATGGGGGACAGGAGGAGGCGCTTCAAGGTGGCCTGGTACAACATTCACCCCTGGCTTGAGTATTCTAAACTATTGGACTCTGCATATTGTTACGCCTGCAGACAATTTAGCCCTCCTAATAGCACAGACGCAGTATTTGACTCACCATCTAGATTCAAAAACTGAAAGAAAGCAACCTACGGGGGGGGCTGCAATCCATGCCAAGTCTCAGCAGTACAAACAAGCAATGACTGCATGGAAGGACTATCAGAGAACTGTAACAACTAATGCAACACTGTCAAATGTACTAAACAAGGAACATAAACAGGTTAGGGAAAATTGGGAATATAAAAAAACAATAGGGGAAGTGCTACTACTTACTGCCACACAAAACATTGCTCAAAGAGGACACAAGGAGTCTGCAGTCTCAGATAATGAAATGAACTTCATGGCAATTCTAGAGACAATTGCTAACCATAACAAAGCTGTTACAAAAAGTTGACTTCCATTCATAATGCAAACTACACAAGTAAAATCATTCAGAATGAGATTCTGGATTGTTTGGCAGACATGGTTCGAACTGAAATTATAGAAGTGAAAAACAGTGAAGTCTTCAGCAGCATCATAGCAAATAAAACAAAAGATGTAAAAAAAAAAGAACAGATTTCTCTAGTACTCAGGTACTATTTCAGTGGAGCTATCCAGGGGAGTTTTCTCCATTTTGAATCTGCTGAGAGGCTAGATGCAGCAGGGCTTACTGAGAAAATAATCCACATATTGGAAAGTCATGGTCTAGAATACAAAAACAACCTTGTAGGCCAAGCCCAGATGATGGTGCTGCTATCATGAGTGGTAAGCATTCTAGGGTCCAGGCTAGACTCAAAGAGCAAGCAAAATATGCCTTTTATATCAATTGCAATGCCCACTGTCTAAATTTAGTTTTAGTATACAGTCAAAGCTGTCCCAGAGGCAAAGGAGCTCTTCTCCTTACTAGAAAAACTATGTGTTCACATGCGAGTCATATGTCCATCCTAAATGGCTAACTATACAAAGAGAGATGTACGGAGGTGCACAAAGAGAACTCCAGCGACTAAGTGACACTCGATGGGCATGTCGATTTATAGCTTGTAGAGCTTGTACTGTTCATTGAGCCTTATAAAGAAGTGTTGCAGCAAAGAATGTGCTGTAACTTGAGCTGAAGCTAACAGGAACGTGTTTTATTTTGTTTTCCATTCCATTATCCAAACCACTTATCCTGTTCTCAGGATGCTCTCTGCCATCACAGGGCTATTTTGTTTTCAATAGTGTAATTTAATAAAATTGTAACCATAAGTTACTGAAACAGATACTGTTACTGAAACAAATACCATTGTGGTGATACACAAATGAGGGTAGATTCACCAGGGGCTGCTGCTCCTTTAAGGCAGACGTTCAGAGTGCTGATGTAGGCACTGCTTAGAGTTTCCGAGGGGGGAGCCATGTTTGCAACAGCCTAGCGGTTAGCTGGTTGCCATGAGAGATTGTGCTGTATCGGTGTCGTTTTGTGTGGCGAGTAAATGGAATTGACTCGACTAGATCTCTCCGTCTCCTCATTCTTGCACTCCCACACCATGTTATTTTTTGTTTTGTTTTGGGCGCCATTACTTTATATACTCAACTAAAAACTTTGAAAGCTTGAACACTCTCTTTGTCTCTTTTGTCCCAGGTCGAATGTGCCCCTCTGACAACACAAATGGTCCCAGCCTGCCCCCCCCCCCAGTAAAAGTGATCTAGAACAGCCACTGCTCCAAATGTATCAGAAGAGGCATGTGGTAGTCTGCCTGGGGGAAAAAATAAAAAAAACAAAAAACAAAACTGCTGGGGTGTCAGGGCGAGGTGACCCGCACCCCAGCAGTTTTGTTTTGTTTTTTTATTTTTTCCCGAGGGGGGTTCCCCCGCCGCCAACGGCTCCCGATGCCGCTGCTACTGCTCTGTCAGCCCCCTGAGCGCACGACGACAAACTCCTGAATTGGCGCCGCCGACAAGGGGGGGGGGGGGTCTGTGTGAGCCCGGTCGGGATCAAAGTCCAGATTAGAAAAGAGGTTTACATTGTACACCACGCCGTTTTTCGGTCGTAGAAGGATGTACCTCAGGTCGCCGTCATCGTTTCATATGGCTGAACTTTGAAACATTAGCTAAATACATACTGTTTTGCTATTACCAAACAGCTAACAAAAAGCTAATGTAGTTAATGCTATTTATAAATCACAAAGGAAATATGGTACATGTGACTTCTGTGAATGTTTTGGGAATGTCAAACATTACAATGGCTAACCAGTGTCTGAGAGCATAATATTGTGTCTTCTCCCTGCAAAGAACAGAAAATATTTCAAATATTCTAACATTTCAAATCACATTTCCTTTTTGCATATTTTTTTTTTTAATGAGCATAGTTGGAGCGCGACTCTCTGCAACCCAGCCACTGAGGATGCACAAGCCAGTGCATTCTTAGTGCCAGTCCCAAGCCCGGATAAACGGGGAGGGTTGCGTCAGGAAGGGCATCCGGCGTAAAATTTTTGTCAAATCAAATATGCGGATCATAAATAAGATTTCGATACCGGATCGGTCGAGGTCAGGGTTACCACCGACCGCCACCGGTACTGTTGGCCAGCAGGGTGTCGGTGGAAACTATGCTACTGTTGGGTGAAGGAGAAGGAGAGGTGGAAGGCATGTCCAGAGGCAGCAAGAGAGGAGGAAGGGTAGGAGTGTGGAGGTGAGAGTCGGAATTTTGAATGTTGGCACTATGACTGGAAAAGGGAGAGAGCTGGCAGATATGATGGAAAGAAGAAAGGTAGGTATACTGTGTGTGCAAGAGATCAGGTGCAAGGGGAGTAAGGCCAGGAGCATCGGAGGTGGGTTCAAACTCTTCTACCATGGTGCAAATGGGAGGAGAAATGCATAGGGGTAATTCTGAAGGAAGAGTATGTCAAGAGTGTGCCGGAAGTGAAGAGAGTGTCAGACAGAGTGATGAGTATGGAGCTAGAAATCGAAGTGTATTGGTGAATGTTATCAGCGCATATGCCTCGGAAGTTGGGTGTGAGATGGAAGAGAAAAAAAATTCTGGGGTGAGTCGGATGAAGTGGTGGAGAATGTACCCAAGGAGGAGAGAGAGAGCGGACTTCAATGGACATGTTGGTGAAGGGAACAGAGGTGATGATGAGGTGATGGGTAGGTATGGTTTCAAGGAGAGATATGTGGAAGGACAGATGGTGGTGGATTTTGCGAAAAAGATGGAAATGGCTGGGGTGAATACATGTTTCAAAAAGAGGGAGGAACACAGGGTGATGTACAAGAGTGGAGGAAATGCACACAGGTGGACTATATCTTATGTGGAGAGTGCGATCTGAAAGGGAATGGAGACTGCAAGGTGGTGACAGGGGAGAACGTAGCTAGGCAGCATCGGATTGTATGACTATGGAGACCAAGAAGAGGAAGCGAGTGAACGCAGAGCCAAAGCTCAAATGGTGGAAGTTGAAGAAAGAAGACTGTTGTGTGGAGTCCAGGGAGGAGTTAAGAGGGGCACTGGGTGGTAGTGAAGAGTTGCCGGATGACTGGGCAAGCACTGCAGAAATAGTGAGGGAGACAGTAAGGAAGGTTCTTGGTATGTCATCAGGACAGAGGAAGGAAGACAAGGAGACTTGGTGGTGGAATGAGGAAGTACAGCAAAGTATACAGAGGAAGAGGTTGGCAAAGAAGAAGTGGGATAGTCAGAGAGATGAAGAAAGTAGACAGGAGTACAAGGAGATGCAGCGTAAAGCGAAGACAGAGGTAGCAAAGGCAAAGGAATGGGTATATTGTGAGTTGTATTAGAGGTTAGACACTAAGGAAGGAGAAAAAGACTTGTACCGATTGGCTAGACAGAGGGGCCGAGCTGGGAAGGACATAAGGATGTGCAGCAGGTTAGAGATTGAAATGTGCTGGCAAGTGAGGAGAGTGTGCTGAGAAGGTGGAAGGAGTACTTTGAGGGGCTGATGAATGAAGAAAATGAGAGAGAGAAAGGGAGAAGGTTGGATGATGTGGGGATAGTGAATCAGGAAGTGTGATGGATTAACAAGGATGAAGTGAGAGTAGCTATGAAGGTGATGAAGAGTGGAAAGGCAGTTGGTCCTGATGACATACCTGTGGAGGCATAAAGATGTTTAGGGGAGATGGCAGTGGAGCTTTTAACTAGATTGCTTAACACAATCTTGGAAAGTGAGAGGATGCCTGAGGAGTGGAGAAGCATACTGGTAACAATTTTCAAGAATAAGGGCAATGTGCAGAACTGTAGCAACTACAGAGATATATAGTTGATCAGCCACAGCATGAAGATATGGGAAAGAGTAATAGAAGCTAGGTTAGGAGGACAGGTGACAATTAGTGAGCAGCAATATGGTTTCATGCCACAAAAGAGTACTACAGATGCAATGTTTGCTTTGAGAATGTTGATTGAGAAGTATAGAGACGGCCAGGAGGAGTTACATTATGTCTTTGTGGATTTAGAGAAAGCATATGACAGGGTGCCGAGAGGGGAGGTGTGGTATTGTATTGTATGAGGAAGTCGGGAGTTGCAGAGAAGTATGTAGGAGTGGTGCAGGATATGTATGAGGGAAGTGTGACAAGTGGTGAGGTGTGCAGCTGGAATGACAGGTGGGTTCAAGGTGGATGCGGGATTACATCAAGGATCAGCTCTCAGCCCTTTCTTGTTCACAATGGTGATGGACAGGTTGACGGACAAGATCAGGCAGTAGTCTCCATGGACTATGATGTTTGCGGATGACATTGTGATCTGTAGTGAGAGTAGGAAGCAGGTTGAGGAGAGCCTGAAGAGATGGCGGTATGCACTGGAGAGAAGAGGAATGAAAGTCAGCAGAAGCAAGACGGAATACCTACACGTGAATGAGAGGGAGGACAGTGGAATGGTGAGGATGCAAGGAGTAGAGGTGACGAAAGCGTATGAGTTTAAATACTTGCGGCAAACTGTCCAAAGTAATGGGGAGTGCAGAAGAGAGGTGAAGAAGAGAGTGCAGGCAGGGTGAAGTGGGTGGAGAGGAGTGTCAGGAGTGATTTGCGACAGAAGGGTACCAGGAAGAGTTAAAGGGAATGTTTACAAAATGGTTGTGAGACCAGCTATGTTATATGGTTTGAAACAGTGGCAATGATGAAAAGACCGGAGGCAGCGCTGGAGGCAGCAGAGTTGAAGATGCTAAGATTTTCATTGGGAGTGACAAAGAAGGACAGGATTAGGAACGATTATATCAGAGGGACTGTTCGGGTTGAACAGTTTGGACACAAAGCAAGAGAGACAAGATTGAGGTGGCTTGGACAGATGTGTGGAGGAGAGATGCTAGGTATATTGGGAGAAGGATGCTGAATATGGAGCTGCCAGGGAAGAGGTAAAGAGGGAGACCAAAGAGGAGGTTTATGGATGTGGTGAGGGAGGACATGCAGGTGGCTGGTGTGACAGAGGAAGATGCAGCAGACAGGAAGAAATGGAAATGGATAATCCTCTGTGGTGACCCCTAACAGGAGCAGCCAAAAATAACCTGACCACTCCTGGTTTGAGCTGGCCTTGACGAGGATGAGAGCTCGATGTCAACACTTTCTGCTGTACCTGCGTCTGGTGTGTTGGTTTGCTTGTCATTTGATAAATCTGTTTCTGAGTTCATCGGAGTGCTGGGTGGTGTTTTTCTCAGATGGCATCTGTTGTGATGTCCTGAAGATGTCACTATATCATAAGACCGTGGTTCACCTCTCTGTGCGGTGACCACAGCTGGACGCCAACCTTGTGCTGTCTCCATGTGAACAGTACTACCTGGGTGCAGTTCTGGAAGCCATTTTGCTCCTCTGTTCTAGTACTGCAGCTGTCTTTTCTGTAGATTTAGGAGAGTTGAGTGTACATCTTTGGGCACTGCTGAATGGAGAACTGTGCTGGAGCTCAGTAGCATGCTTCTGAGGACTCTGCCCATGAGCATTTGTGCTGGGGAGTACTCCATGCCTGTTACAGGTGTGGTCCTCAGGGTAAGAAGTGCGAGGTGGGGGGGGTCTCTATTTGTTTGTTGTGCTTTCTTTAGCATGGGTTTCACTGTTTTCACTGTTCTCTCAGCTAGTACATTTTACCGTGCATACCCTGAACTGGAGTGAATGAGTTTTACGCCACATGACGTTGCAAAGTTTCTCATTTCCTGATTTGCAAATGGAACATGGTCACACACTATCACTTTTGGTATTCCTATTCCAGACAAGACTGATTTCCTCTTGCTGATCCCAGTGTGTTATGTCTTGTTCTTAATGTTCAGTACCTCTGGGTATTTTTAGAGATAGTCTATTATAAAGAGAAAATACTTCTCTGACTTTCTCTGTAGATGCAGTGATGATCATGTCATCAGCTATGATGTGAACTCCTTGGATGTCTCCGAATGTTTCACAGTTGTGTTGCTGGAAGACTTCACTCACTGACTTTATTCCAAATGGTCTCCCCCATGGTGTGTTAAATGTATGTACATAGTAGTGATGACTCCTTGTCTAGCCTTACTTGCCAGTAGCCATCCTTTTCATCGAGCACTGTGAATATTTTCTTACCAGTAAGTTTGCTCAAAACTTCATCAGTTGTAGGAATTGAATAATGCTGTCTTAATATTGTTTTGTTCAAATTACTGGGGTCCAAGCAAACCCGTAACTTCTTTTTGTTCTTCTTTTCAGTGACTACAAGGCTATTCACCCATGGTTTTGGTTCAGTTACCTGTGCAAGAACGTCAGCTCGTCCAGATCCTCCAGTGGCTTTGAGTCTGTCCATTACTGCCAGTGGTATTTTTCTGTAGCCATGTATGACTGGTGTAGCCTTGGGGTCCATGTGGATGTGAGACTCTCCAGGGAACTCACCCAGACCTTCAAAAACAATTGGATGCTGAGCTATCAGCTGATCTTTTGTTGTTGGATGTTTCACGTCCAGTGTGTCAATGTCCACCATTTTTACTAGATGCAAATCTTCACACGTCCCCCTCCCTAGGATGGGTATGGAGGAGTGCCTGGATAGATAAAATGGTAGACTCGCTTGAGCCTTGGGTGTGGCGCACTTGAGAGTGAGTTTCCCCTCTGGCCTCAGTCTCATCCCTCCATATGCCACCAGCACTGTTCTTGTGGGCTGTAGTAGTAGGTGTGCTCTCCATTCACGACTCACCTTCCTTTTCATGGACTTAAGCATCCTCAGTGGCAAGATATTGGCCTCTGCTCCCGTGTCCAACTTGAATTTGACAGACATATTGCCTACATTTACCTCAGAGTATGACGATTTGTCAACTTTAGGGTCTAGCTGATTAATGTTCATTGTTCCAATAAACAGGGCATCTATTTCAGGATTCACTTCATGTACTGTCTTTCCATCCTGTGCTTTGCCTGACATGCACATCTTTGCATAGTGACTCTGCTTTCCACACTTATTGCAGGACGCACCATATGCTGGACATTGCTTTGGCTTGTGTGATTTTCCACATTTCCTGCATGTGCTCCCTTGTCCCTTGTTCTGTGTGTATTGAACTGGCTGGTTTTGTCCTTCATACCATGGTTGACCGTCCTTTTGTTTTCTGTTTTTATGCACTGCATGTACAGCTCTCTCTTGGGACGCTGCACATTGTTTGTATTTGCGCTTTAGCAGTCTCGGCAGCACGACATGTGTGTAGGGCCTTTTCTAACGTAAGATTTGGTTCCCTTAAAGGCTCTCTTTCAGGCGCTGGTCATTTATACTGAATACAATCTTGTCTCTCATTATGTCATTTTCCGAATTCCAAATTCACAGTCTTTACTCTTTTGCCTGAGCGCTGTCACATATTGAGGAAAAGAGGAAGGCCAAAGAGGAGGTTTATGGATGTGGTGAGGGAGGACATGCAGGTGACTGGTGTGACAGAGGAAGATGCAGAAGACAGGAAGAAATGGAAATGGATGACCTGCTGTGGTGGGAGCAGCCGAACGGGAGCAGCCGAAAGTGCTAGTAGTAGATAGATTCTGACATAGGGTGCGCCCTGTTAAAATAAAATGCCTATAGTATATCTTATTTTGTTGTTTTGGTATTTCAAGATGTTCGAAATAAAATCGATGCATTGTAGCGAATTCGGGGGGCAGTCTGGAAGCCCGTCGCCACAGTCGGGACAAGAACCCGTGTCTCCCGCTCCGCAAGCAACAACGTTAACCAGTCGACTAAAGTGTCCGACCCGTTTGGCAAGGACCAACGTGTCTACTTATCCATGCACGTTACACTACCCCCCTCAACATGTCTTTGAATGTTCTCATTCATCCAGGTCATGGTTATCCAAAGGAGTTGGATCAAGTGCAACTGGACTTGGTATATATCCGTGAAGATGTTTCGCCTCTCATCCAAGAGGCTTCCTCAGTTCGTGCCTTTCTGACTAGACCAAGCTAGTCTGACTGGCTGGTGATGAGACTCAGCATTTATCCTCTAGGAGTCGTTGTCAGAGCTATTGATATGCGTGGCTCTTTGTGATCCAATGTTTACCAACGCCCGTCGCTAACAGAGCCATAGATACGAGTGGCTTTTTTGTGTACCGTCATTATCGGAGCTATTGATATGCGTGGTTCTCCTGTGCGCCGATGTCCAGCCGCGCCCGTCGCCATCGGAGCTATTAATTTGCATTTGTTTAGCAGCGACGGTCGTTGGGGGTGTTAGTTTCGACTTCATTATTTAGTGGTCATGAGAGTCGTTGGAGCCGTTAGTGACCGACTGTTGTTCTTGGACGCTAGGCTTCTTGAGTCTCCTGGGTAGAGATGAATGGACAGCATTGTAAGTGGGAGATAGGTGGTGTCGCAGACCTCCTCCTCTGTTGAGGGATGGTTTTTCCAGTTTCGCATAGATGGCTTCCTTCACCCCTCTTTCAAACCATCTATCTTCTCTGTCCAAAATGTGTATGTTGCTGTCCTCGAAGGAGTGTGTCTTCTCCTTTAGGTGTAGATAGACTGCTGAGTCTTGTCCTGAGGAGTTTGGCCTTCTGTGTTGGGCCATCTGTTTGTGTAGTGGTTGTTTGGTTTCTCCTATGTATAGGTCAGTGCAATCCTCATTGCATTGTACGGCATACACCAGATTGCTTTTCCGGGTGTGTGGTACACGGTCTTTGGGATGAACCAGTCTTTGTGGGAGTGTGTTGCTGGGTTTGAAGTATACCGGGATGCGGTGTTTGTTGAAAATTCTCCTGAGTTTCTCTGAGACCCCAGAAACATATGGGATGACTGTGCTTTCCTTCTGTTCCTTTTCTCCTCGTCGCTCACCTGGTTGGTCTTTTTGGAACGTGTTGCAGTTTTCACAAAGGTCCAACTGGGGTAGCCGCAGGTTTTTAAAGCTCCCCTCAGGTGTTTGTGTTCTTCTCGTTGGGCCTGAGTGCAGCTGGGCACATTGTCAGCTCTGTGTTGCAAAGTTCTGATGACGCTCAGTTTGTGTTCCAGCGGGTGGTGTGAGTCGAAAAGTAGATATTGGTCTGTGTGTGTAGGTTTCCTGTAAACCCCAATGTGGAGGCTCCTGACAACGACTCCTAGAGGATAAATGCTGAGTCTCATCACCAGCCAGTCAGACTAGCTTGGTCTAGTCAGAAAGACACGAACTGAGGATGCCTCTTGGATGAGAGGCGAAACGTCTTCACGGATGTATACCAAGTCCAGTTGCACTTGATTCAACTCCTTTGGACTACCCCCCTCCTTCGGAAGGCGCGTCCCTGCGCTTCAGCATATCAGCTCCCTCACGCCTCTGGGCGCATGCGCTTCCGATGACCTCACGGTCTCACCATCCCACTTCTGACACCAATGTAGCGAATTCGAGGGGCAGTCCAGGAGACCGTCGCCACAGCCGGGGCACGAACCCGTGTCTCCCACTCCGCAAGCGACAACGTTAACCAGTCGACTAAAGGATCCAACCCGTTAGTCAAGGACCAACTTGTCTACTTATCCATGCACGTTACAGTATGTATATATAGGGTGCGCTCAAACCTGATGTCTTTCAAACACTTTTTCTTAGTCTGACAATAGGCTCTGAAAGCTGCTAGAATTTCTTTCTTCTTCATCGTAGTCAATATCAAGTGTTAAACACCTCGATCGCTTCCTTGCCTAGTAAAATGGCTACTTTTACCTTTTCTTCCTTACGATCTACACCACTCGCAGTCATGTATATTTGAAAACACTGTTCCCATCGTCTCCAATTTTCTCCCAAGTTGCCTGTCAGCACTGTAATGTTTATGGTTTATAATGCATGTGATGCTTCTTGTGTTGTAATTTGATGTTGTTTTATTTTGGTCATTGAGGGGCGCTCTTGGTTCATTTTGTTGTAAGTGGTTGCGGGTTGAAAGAAAGAAGAAAAGCCCCGGAAATGCAGAATCACCTTAGATAGTTACGATTGTCAAGCATGGAAGCTGAATAAGTTAATAAAAGAATTTAAACATTACATTGCTGCCTTGGAATTAGATTTAACAACTTTATAAGCACCAGCGCGACGGTAACGTAAACTGGTCCATCTTCAGACGGTGACTCGTCTTTCCTTATCTGTACGCCATACACGCTAGCTTAGCGTTTAGCTAGTAGAAAACGCCCTTGTCTCTCGACTTAACTGCGGAAAAATGACGAACTGGACCGATTTCTGACACCATGTTATAGTTTTACATGACCAGAAAACTACTTAGCTGATGAATATACAGAGACTAAACTCTGACTGCATGAGATGTGTGTTGGAACTCTTAATAGATTCGCCCCATCTAGTGCCAGTGTTGAGTACTGCAGCCTATTGACTTTTATTTGTATTTCCTGTCCTTTACGTTCACTTCCTGTTAAGTTCATAGAAGAAGAAGAATATCAGGGAAATAGATTTCTTTTCACTCATACATAGCAGCAAGGTGGTCCAGTGAACCAGCAATTCAGAATCACTCCAGAAGATAAAATGCACACTGGACTGAAACTGAACCAGGCCAGACTTATAAATCCCTGTGATGTTCTGGTCACACCCTGGCCACTTAACACCCAATTGGCCAAAGGGGTACACTGAAAATAGGCCTATTGCCCAGAAACTGGTCACTTATGTAAAACTCTATCAAACCTCACACAAACTATTAAAACTGCAAACAGCAAGTTACCAATATATTTATAAGCTAAAAGGATAACTAAGTCAAAACAGCTAGGCAACAAGAAATATTTAAGGACATACTAGGTGAAAAACAGCTACAGGTAGAATAAGACAGCTACAGCTAGAATAAGATCCCACTAGTTCCCACTAGGAACCAGCAGCAGATCTATAGAGAAAATGGCTAATACTCAAGCAGCTGGAATAAGACTAATAGCAACTTGTTAAGCAAGAAAGATGATACTTACTCTATTCTAGATGAACCAACAATTCAGAATCACTCCAAAAGTTAAAATGCACATGTAAATGAAGGTATGTTTACTCATTTTAAAGACAACCAATTATGGATCTCAGACGAAAACAAATCAGCATAAGAACAATTAAAAAATAAATGTTCAATGGTTTCAGCCTCAGAAGACGGGAAGATGCAAGGATCAACTTCAAATTTGAATCTCTTATGTAGAAATTCATTAACAGGGTATATCACTAATACTGTGGTGGACACTAGGGGCTATGCCTCTCACCCTGTGTTTTTCCTCATCCTTCCACAATACTATTTTAAATTGGGTTTCTTTGACTTTAGGAGCAACAGGACATGACAGATGAAAAGAAAAGGACTTCCTCCTAATGGGGACCTCTACATTATCACGTACAGAGCATGAGTTGAAGTCCCAAAATGTTTCTGTTTAAAAACCAGACTAACCGTTTTGTTATTAAATTTTTTTATCCATCAAATTTACATCACCATCTCTTAGAGAAGGCAAAGAATGTGAAATCAAAGAAAACTGCATACTGCTGTGTATCAATCGAAGTAAGGGAATGGGAATTGCTTTGCAGATTTTCTCGTAACCTTTACTTGTAATAGTAATTTTATACTTTCTGGTAAATTCTTCAAACGATAACAAGTGACCATCAGAATCCAATACATCACAGACAAATAATAAACCATTGTCATACCAATCAGCCTTAAAAATTGATTTTATATTTATGGTAATAACCCTGTTGCTCCACAAAAGAGAATTGTGTGGTGAAAAATTGAGGGGTATATAACATTTTCCCAAAAAGTAGTGCGTGTGTGTGGAAGTTGGATAGCTTTACAGAAATTTTAGACACCTCAAAATCACATTGCAGCAAGAAGCTAATCCCTTTAACCTCGTTAAATAATTTGTTAGGAATATTGTACCACATAGAATGAGGTTGAGAAATGCATTCTTTTAACAATTTTACTCTAAAAGCCACAATAACAGATTCCAGATCAATGGCTCTTAAACCATTAACATAACCCCTCACTAATTGTGATTCTGGCGTTTTTTTCTTCCATATGAGAGTCAAGCTAAGGTGCTTTAACAGATCTGATGGTGAGTTTTTTTATGGGCACATGTTTGTCACAGACAGAGGAAAATAATTTCATAAATTTATGTTGGGGAGCTTCAGTATTAGTACACTCAAATACACTGTCCCACTGTGTGTTGTACAGGTCTTCAATAAATGCATTATCACAGAATTTTTAACAGATTCTTTTGTTTTATAGTATATAATTTTAGGCCCCACTTTGGGGACTTTTGACTTTTCTTGCCATAGCACTCACATTGTGATCACTGAGTCCAATTGACATCGAAACAACTTTTGAGCATTTATCAGCTGAATCTGTAAAAAGATGATCTATGCAAATTGAGGATAATACACCTGAATTGTTTACGTTTATTCTGGTTGGTAGGTTTACCATTTGGGATAAATTACATACAGTGGCAATGTCATTAAGCTTTCTTTTAATTGTGCAGTTTTTTGAGAGCCAGTCTATGTTGAGGTCTCCTACGAAATAAATTTCTCTGTCTGTGTCAGAAACATTCTGAAGCATTGTACAGATTTTTTCAAGATACACTCACTGGCCATTTTATTAGGTACACCTTGCTAGTACCGGGTTGGACCCCCTTTTGCCTTCAGAACTGCCTTCATCCTTCGTGGCATAGATTCAACAAGGTACTGGAAACATTCCTCAGAGAGTTTGGTCCATATTGACATGATAGCATCACGCAGTTGCTGCAGATTTGTCGGCTGCACATCCATGATGCGAATCTCCCGGTCCACCACATCCCAAAGGTGCTCTATTGGATTGAGATCCGGTGACTGTGGAGGCCATTTGAGTACAGTGAACTTATTGTCATGTTCAAGAAACCAGTCTGAGATGATTCGAGCTTTATGACATGGCGCGTTATCCTGCTGTGTGTGTGAATGTGTTTCTTTATATAAAAGGCCACTCCTCCACCATGTCTGCTTCTATCAAGTCTAATTTTCTTGTAATCTTGTATAGTTACCTAAGTATTTTCAACTGATTCATCCAAACGTGTTTCAGAAATTGCGACTACGTGTAGATCGTTTTCAAACGTTATAGTACTCAGCTCATTTACCTTATTTTTCAGACTACAAATGTTCAAGTGGGTGACTTTAAGTCCTTTTCTAGGGAGTTCAATAGACATTTATTTAGGTAAAAAGACAGGGCTCATTTGACTGATGTTCTAACCAACAATTTGAATTGTGCGAGTGGAGCAGAGAATAGTAACGTCAGTTCTGAAGATTTGAAGAAAGAGATGTCAGATCGATAAAAAACAATAGAGTAAAGAACACAAAACATAGAAACACATAACAAATCACAAGAACACATGAATAGAACAACAGAATTGTGCTCCTATGTAAATTTGTCCAAAACCTTCAAGTTCCTGATCATTAACAGTTTTGCCTGCTCAGGTGTACCATTTAGCTTTATGTAAACTTTGCAGTTGGAAGTCCATGTTGCTTGTATTTTTTCACTTTGCGTAGGTATCAGGCTCTTTTGGCAACGTCAGCGTTGTTCTTGGTTAATGTTCATTAAGGTAAACATTCGTTCCTTTAGGCATCTTAACTTGCCGCATAAGATGGATTTTTAATTTTCTATGTCAAACCTCATGATGATGGTTGCCGGCTTTCTTTTGTCTTTCTGGGGAAGAGGGTGACAGGCTTCTCTGTTGTCCTTGTTCATACTAATTGCCTTGTCTTGGAGGAACTCCACCACCTGCTGCTCCAGAGTCCAAATCTTAGTCGTTGGGCCCTGCTCCCTCCCCCTTGACCCCGGATTTCACTGCGTCAGCGAACGACCTGGGTCGCGTCGGTAGTCCAGTAACAATGACATCGTTCATTCCAGTGTATTGTTCTAGATCAGATAATTTACTTTCCAGTTGCGCAATCTTCACATCTTTCCCTCCGTTTTGCTTCTTCAGTTCCTTCATTTCCTTTATCATGTCCATTAAAGTGTCTTGCTTATTTGTCATTGCTTCCATTCGGTGTCCCATGAACTCCACCGAGTTCCTTAATTCCTCATTTGATCTTTTTAATGGGGCAGCATCCATGGGCTATTTTTAGCTTTCCCGAGTGGAAGCGGAAGCTCGCAGCAAACGGAAGTCAGACATCGGATGCACTAGACTACATTAGAAGTAAGCAGTTTATTGTAATTTTCTTCGTTTTTTTGCGGTTTTTTTTTTCTTTCATTTTCACCTATTTTGTCTAGTGTGCCATGGTGTACATAAAACATTGCTGCTATGGGGAATGACATAGTGACTCCAGATATGCGGATATTCCGCATATGGTGCGTGTACGGTTCCTTAATTTTCTGAAAACCAAGCAGCAGCTGGAGAAGTGTTTACGTTGGATCACAGCTTAACGCCGTCCACACGAGCAATTCAACATTAACAAAGTCCATAAAATGATGTTCATCTGTACCAAGCATTTTGTTGGAGGATAAGGACCGACGGATGATCACTCTGATCCAATTTCAGCACGTTATTGTCAAGTGCAGGTTTCCGTTGACACGTTACTGTCAAGAGCATTGACCGTCTCAATGAATTCTACCACCCAGTGGTAGATGTGACCATGACTGAATGACTCTGGCAGGTCCATGGCCATTCGTCAGACTTTTCCGGCCTGTTATCGATGGGATGGAAGGAGCCGGTTGGTGACCTTGAATTGCACGAAGTTGCATCTGGTACCACTTACCATCATCAATGAATGGATCGATTATGTTGTCCCGTCCATCTTCTATGCAGTGCTTTATCCTGAAATGAATAGCCAGTGCACCACCAGCTCAGACCTCAACGTAAACAAAAGCTTCACTAAGAAACTCGGCCAGAAAAAATTGTGTTCAAGACCTACGTGCATCAAATCACATGTATTATGGAAATCACACATAATCCAAACCAATATAGTGTCTTCCTTAATGTCTAGTACAAAGGAGAATTTTCTCTTCATTTGGGTATACACTACAAAAGTTCTGATTTTAAATCAAACAATTTCATATGTGGTTAAAGTACAGATTTTCAGCTTTTATTACAGGGTGTTTTTTTTAATAAATATCGGATTCACATCCATGGATGAATTACATGGAATCTATTTATTTTTTTAATTTACTAATTATTTTACATATTTTCATTTTTATCTTATCATCATTCTCTATCTCCATATCCATATTTCGGAGTGTGGGAGTCATGCTAAAACTCCTATCTCTGTGGGAGGGTGTAGTGGCGTGTGTGTACAGTGAATGATAAATGTAAGATGTATTTCTTATTGTGGCACTGGGTGTGAGTTGTTATTTTTCTCTCTCTTGTTATACTGTAAACATGGAAAATGAATAAACAGAATTTTCAAAAATAAATAAATAAATAAATATTGGGTTCACCATTTAGAAACTAACTTTTATATATATATATATATATATATATATATATATATATATAGTCCCAGTATTTCAGACCACTTAAATTATTGGGACAAGTTAACATTATAAAATAAAACAGAATATTAAAAAGTTAATAAAAACTAATAAAATTAGTCCACTAATTTAACTGTAATCAAGTGTTCATAAAACCATGAGCAGGGGGGTGGGGTGCAATCAGTACGTTCTCCCGGTGTTCCCTGGCCAGTCCGCTACTGACAGGGTCAATAATAGAAGCTAAACGCTGAAAGCTGTACTTTAACCTCATATGAAATTGTTTGATTTCAAATCTGAATGTATGTAGTAGCCTATATAGCCAAAAGAAGAGAAAATGGGGAACCTTATGCTGTGTGACATCTGACACACCCCCTCAACTAACCGGTCAATCAACTCCTGTTTTTTTCCTGTTCTCGGCAGTCCACGACACTGCAACCATCGTTTTAGTTGCAGGTTACTGTGCACCTCAATCTCCGATGTAAACTTTGCACCGGGAACAGTTAATATTATCGGATTTATGACAGCATATACTACGTGAGATGGTGTTGTAAACACAGCCATGCTGTACTGTCTAACGTGCTCCGCATGTCTGACTTCCTGTGACGCGTCCATAGCAACAGCGATATTACGACATCACTCGGATGCTGCCCCATTCTTCGACGTCTCTTTTTTGTAGCCATTCTGCCGCAGCCGTTTTACAAGCACCAGACTCACCCCTCCTGCAGTCCTCACCGCGGCCCACTTATTCGGTTAGCTGTTAGCTAGCTATTAGCTAGCTAGCTAGTAAGCTAACCTAAACCACTTAGCGACAGTGCGGATAAAGTCCGACGGAAAGTTAACTCGATGTGCAGCCGGAAGAGAGTTTACATTGTTTTTTAGACGGGTGACTCAGCTCTTATGACTTGCTGCCCGATGACAACTATATATTGTAACGTGCATGGATTAGTAGACACGCTGGCCGCTGGCTCGCGGGTCTGACCCTTCAGTCTAGCTAGCGGTTAGCGATGTCTCCTGCGGTGCGGGCGATACGGGTTCGCTTCCCGGCTGCGGCAGTTCCTGTGGTTTCGTTGTCCCCCGAATTCGCTACATTGGTGTCAGAAGTGGGATGGAGAGACCGTAAGGCCATCGGAAGCGTACGCGCCCTGAGGCGTAAAGGAGCTGATATGCTTAAGCGCGGGGACGCGCTTCCCGAAGGAGGGGAGTAGTATAACGTGCATGTATTAGTAGACACGCCGGCCGCTGGCTGGTGGTTCTGACCCTTTAGTCGGGCGGTTAGCGATGTCTCCTGCGGTACGGGCGATAGGGGTTCGCTTCCCGGCCGCGGCAGTTCCTGTGGTTGCGTTGTCCCCCGAATTCGCTATTTTTTTTTTTACTGTGTTTTAGACGATTCGAAGGTCTTTGAAAGATTTAGGTCTCAGAGCCTGCAAAAAGTTCAACCGCTATGCCGACATCTTGGCGCGCCCCCTTACCGACGGGCTCCGCCGATTCAACATGCTGAATCGGCCGTAAAGCTGCCGACAGGGGTCAGACTAGTGCCGACGGTGCGGGACACTCCGCAAAAACTAGGGTCACAGGTGCTCACCGATAGCTCGACATTAGCCGACGGCGTGTTGTGTGAGGGCCAGAGTCCTACATCTTTTCGTCTTTCTCTGTATGCGAATGTGCATGCATGTGTACAAAAGGAGGAGGCCATTACACATTTTCTACAGAGAGAAATCAATGTTTTGCATCTATGGCAATGCCATCCATCCAGGGTTGCTTGAAAACTCACCAAACTTTGCACATGTATCAGAAGTGGCAATCTGATATGGGTGTTGGGTTTGGGGGGAGCAAATTGGCTCGATAGCAACCTCCCACAGTTTTCAAAGTCATAGCCCCCACTTTTCAAATTGACGTAGATGTACAAAACTTGGCAGGCAGGTGTAACGTCTCCAGTCTTAAAAAAAAGCCTCTTGGAGCCATACTCCAAGTCCAACAGGACGTCAGCCATTTTGAATTTACTCTGCAATTTTTGCACTGTTTGCCATTTCCAGGTGTTGTACTTTAACAAATTCCTCCTTCAGATTTGACCAGAGTGACTTAAATTTTGTCCTGTGACATCTAAAGACCTTAGTGATGCAAATTGACCGGCACGCCCTTAACACGGCGTGCCGGTCAATTTGCATGACTCACCATGAAACAGAAAGTTGTTGTAACTCCAATGTATACTGTCCAATCTGTCCCGAATGTCTCATGCTTGATAAGAGTCCAGGCCTGAACACATCTACATATCAACATTGAGACTTACTTATAGCGCCACCTACTGGTAACAGGAAGTTACAGGTACTGTACTTCTATAATCTCTGCCAAGGAGGTTAACCAGATCCATCTCAAATTTGGTAAGGGACATCTGAAGACCTTCACAATGTTAAATTTCGAAGTGCTTGAGTTTTTGTGGAACGCCATTGCCGTGACGATGTGGAACATTTGCATGTTTCACCATGAAAGAGGAAGCTGTTTTTACTTAATTTTACATTGTCCGTTTTGGCCCAGATTTCACATGCTGGATAAGAGTCCAGGCCTGAAGACATCTAAATGCCCATATTGAGTTATAGTCACAGTCAACTGACAACAGGAAGTCAACTTTATGTGACAAACAATCCAATTTACATTAAATTTACATGGTGTAGTCTACACATAATATACAACTACTAATGTATAATTAGTGGATGTTTTGTAGCGCCACATAGTGGACACAGGAAGTGATATTTAACTCCTTTGTGCAATGTTTGATAGTCATGAAATGCATATGCATGTCAGGCAACCTCCACTAAATGTAGCTATTGCTGCATTAATGACACACTTGTGTAGAACCACCTACAGGCAACAGGAAGTCAGCCTTATGTGACAAACGTCATTTGGTTTACATGACATTTACACATGATGTACAATTACGTGGGTATTCTCTAGTGCCACATAGTGGACACAGGAAGTGATATGTAACTTCTGGTATTCATGAAAATGCATATGAATGTCAGGCGACCTCCACTAAATGTTTTGCTGCATTAATGACACACTTGTGTAGCACCACCCACTGGCAACAGGAAGTCAAGCTTTATACCACAAACTTCCTTTAATATACATGACATTTAATGTGTACACACTACATTTGATATGCAGCAATATAATGTACATTTAATATGTGTTTTCTAGCACCATAATAGGGGACACAAGATTTATTAATATTCATGAAATTGTATATCTTTACATGCAAGTTAAATTGTGTTGAATTGCAAAGTTTTTGTGCTCGCTTGGAATGTCCTTCAAGTGGTGTGTTTTTCAATGTCATGATGACACTCGCTACTCCTTCATTGAGAGTGTTAGACATTCTCCTTCACCAGCTGCTTCCTCTCCACCAGCCTTCAAAACAGAAACCGCTTGCAGAGCACTGTCAAAGTCTGCTCTAAAGTTATTGAACTTCCTGTCAGAGCTCTCCACCCTATGCGAGCAGCTGATGCTAAGGTCAGCCAATAATTCAGAAGATTCAGAGCAGTGTCAACCAACCTGCACTAACATTACCATGGCTGCTACACCCTCCAACACCCGTAAGGTGCAAGCGCTCATTCATCGCTGCTTGCAGCTTTAATTCTAGTTCCCTTTCTCTGTCTGTTTCCTGGAATTTATATTTTGTCTCTCACTTCTTTGTGTTATAGAAATTGTTGCCATGCATTGTGGATCATAGCTTCTCATTGTCTGCAACAGAGATGAAAAACTGCAGCAGCACAGCACACATGAGCACATGACCAACTGGCTTCTCTCATTGTTGTCAAAGATTTTGACAACAAATCTCCCAGAGACTGTCTACAATGATCAGCAAAGGAAGGGAAAATCTTCAAGACTAATGCCAGTGGGGAAGAAAATATATTCTAAACGTTCTACAGTCAAAAGTCCACCCATCCATTATCCAAGCCGCTTATCCCAATCGGGGTCACGGGATGCTGGAGCCCATCCCAGTAGTCATTGGGCGGCAGGTGGGGAGACACCCTGGACAGGCCACCAGTCCATCACATTCATACCTAGGGACAATTTAGTATGGGCGATTCACCTGACCTACATGTCTTTGGACTGTGGGAGGAAACTGGAGCTCCCGGAAGAAACCCACGCGGACACGGGGAGAACATGCAAACTCCACAGAGGACGACCTTGGATGACCCCCAAAATCTAAAAAAACAGACCGATGTTGTCTTTGAAGTGGATTAAATTGGTAATATTTTTTTTCAGCTAGTTCATTAACGTACAGTGAGCTCAGACCTAGCTGAGGTCCATCATTGTGAGATGCTTGTGCTTCAACTTACCTCAAAGTGAGTCTGCACAAAATTCCTAATGAGGAGATGTTATAAGATACTCAGGTCACTTTCACCGGGCCAGATACCGCATCCCTGTGCACCAGGCCACTTTTCTTTCCCCATTTTTTTCCCTTTTCTCCATACTACACAGAGTGTGATGTAGCAAGCTAGCCTGCTAGCTGCGTGTTTGCTTTGCAATGTCTCTTTTCACTTAGGCTGCCACAGTGGAACCCAACGCACGAGTCTGCATGGCCAAGTTGATGGCCTGCTATCAAGATGTATTTTTGAAAAAAAAATACTGTTGCAATAAGGAGGAAGTACTGGGCTTATAATTTACACACCACCCCCCCCCCCCCCCGAGTGCTTGACTCGCCATCAACTTGTCAATCAAAGCTCTGTTGTAAAAAATCTGCACCTACACTTCTCCCAAAGCACAGCTAGATGTGGTAATGTGGATCATTGGTGCAAAAACAACAGAAACATTTTGTCAATGAAAATACGGGCAAAAACATGTTTTTGATGGATTGCTCATTCAAAGTATTTTCTAAGCATTTTTGGGCTGGAAAATAGTCATCAAAATGGGGCCATAATATTTTGTGCTCTGATTGTCAATCACATCACAAACTGGAATCAGATAACAAATCATTTTGCATTTCATCAGTTCATTTGGTGCTATGAAAGCCCACTTTAGATAAGCCACGCTCTTGTCTCAGGTTTGTATGTGTTTTCCTCTGTGTGTGGGTGCGTGTGGGTATGTGTGCATGTAAAATTTAATTTCGTTTTTTTCTGGACAACTTATTTGTACCAATTATCAGAGTCTTCTTTTCTCATGATCGAGTGGGTGATAGGGCTACAGGGTTCTGGGGACTGAAATGTGAAATATCCACCATCACGATAATATTTCCGAAGGAGAATTTTTGGATTTTGTACAACTGCCATGAACACAGGTACTTTTGAAAAAGCATTTTTCAAAAAAGTGGTGCACATTAATCAGAATATAAAAACGCACAAAATCCCAAAACTACACTCCCCTATAACACTGGTCTACAAAAATATTGTTTTTTTTCTTGCATTGACTTTGGAAACTGTTTTTGGCTAATTTTGGGCTGCTGAATCCAAATCTGAGCTCAGATTTGCTCTATCACATCAAGTTTTTGTGCTATCTGTATGCTCCTTATTCAGGATTTTACAAAAGTTGACCATCTAGTCTGGCAATCTTGGTGGGGATAAAAATGACCCCTATTCATTTCCTAAGTAATTTCATGCTAGGCTGAGTGTTTATTTATTCATTGTAATCATTTTTGCATCTATCGATCTTCTAAAGCAACAGTGTTTTTTAACTTCGAGTGTAAAATTGCTGTTTTCTCAAAAATAATGATTTTTCATAGTTCAAAAACCTGATGTGATAAGCAAAAACTAATGCCAGATTTGGATTCAGCACCCAAAAGTTAGCTAGAATCCGTTGAAAAACCCCATGCAAGAAAAATTGTGTTGACCAGTATAATAAGTCTTCTTCTTTTTTGTTCAGTTTTTTTCCCCCCGTCTCATATTTTTAACATTTCTTCCTTCTTTCTTACACACAGCTAGAGCATTTAAACTGTTTGGCTCATGTATAGTTATGATTTTATAAAGAATGCAAATCTCTGTGAGCGCTTTGTGTTGCGTTACAGGACCAAATGATTGTGACTAATAGATATAATTGGACTGCAATTTTTGGACCAAGCTGCTCCCATTTTTACCTGTCAAAGAAAGAATCCTTATCTGACATTTATAACATATGGTGGGGTTTAAATAAAAAAAAATCTGCTAATGCTGTTTTTTTCTTTTTTAATATTTGATAGGATTCATTTTTTTAATGGCACCGGGGAGAAATAGATATGATGAGAATGTTTGTGAATGGAAAACTAGAGGTGCATGCCAATTAAAAAAGGACTGCTAGAAATCAATTAACAATTTCTTGATTTATTATCTTGTATAGTTTTTGATTGGGCACAGACAACTTTCCTGTATGGGCAGATTTTATACGCTGGACTGTGTTGGAATGAATAACAAAGTATCAGTGACAAATACACATATACACACAAAGACACATACACCATCTCTCTCTCTCTCTCTCTCTCTCTCTCTCTCTCTCTCTCTCTCTCTCTCTCTCTCTCTCTCTCTCTCTCTCTCTCTCTCTCTCTCTCTCTCTCTCTCTCTCTCTCTCTCTCTCTCTCTCTCTCTCTCTCTCTCTCTCTCTCTCTCTCTCTCTCTCTCTCTCACACACACACACACACACAAAAAAACATACTCCTCTGGATCAATTATTTAGTGGCTGATCACAGAAAAGTGGAGGAATAATCTTTCTGCTATTTATACCCTATTCACATGGCTCTGAACATGAAAGCCAGGACTAGCACCCACACACCCACACACGTGCACACACGCATGCACATACACACACAGAAAAAGAGAGAGAATTATGTTTTCTTGCCCTTTTCTTTCTCCCCTGTTATTTTCTTTCGGTTTAATTCTCACTCATCAAGAATTCTGTCAGAAGTTGTTTTTGAAGACTTTGGCGCTGCACCATTGCTCTGTTGTCCTGGTTTTGTCGATATTTTTTCTTCATAAATGTTAATTTGATGTTTGCGTACGAGTTTGTGTGCAAGTGTGTGAACGTGGTAGGTTTGCGGTTGGTGAAATCCAGAGGGGGGTGTTTACAAATAAAGCCCCCCTAACGTTAGCCGTCATGATGTTCCAGCACTAATTAACTACTTAAAACACAAACAGAGAAAAACAAGAGGACCGCGGTGAAGTGGATGGACAGGGAAGCAGACTGCCCGACAGTCTGACTGCATACTGGGTGTGCAGACAGACAAATTGACAGATGGACAGAGAGAATGACTGGCCGGCAAGTGGACCGACTGCGTACACAGGGCAGACAGACAGACAAATATACGGATTTATAGACAGACAGGCTGACAGACAGACAGGTTTATAGACAGACAGACAGACAGACAGACAGACAGACAGACAGACAGACAGACAGATAGACAGATAGATAGATAGATAGATAGACAGATAGACACAGGCCACCACAGGGCTTTCAGCAAAAGACAGGCAGGCAGGCAAACAGACACACAGACAGCAAGACAGACAGACAGACATACAAGTAGATGTACAAACAGACAGAAACAGTCCATCACAGAGCTTTCAGTGACAGACAGACAGACAGGAAGGCAGACAGACAGACAGGCAGACAAACAGACATTTAGGTAGATAGATGTACAAACAGACAGACAGACAGAAACAGGCCATCGCAGAGCTTTCAGCAACAGACAGACAGGCAAGCAGACAGACAGACAGAGACAGGCAGGCAAACAGGCAGGCAGGCAGGCAGAAAGACAGACAGGCCCCACAGAGCTTTCAGTAGAACAGCTGTTGCAATTCTAATTGCCATTTTTTTTATCAGTCACTCCCTCTTCAAATAGCGATTGTTTCAATAATCTCTCTTTCACTTTCTCTCTCCTTCTGTTTCTTAAAATTAATGTTTCTTGGCACAAACGCTTGACAAAGTACTGCCAAAGCAAGTCAAATAATATAGAAATGACAATAACACACTCGTCATTGACAGCAGTGTATGACAGAGCCACAGCTGTGTGTGTGTCTGTGTGCGTTGTGATGCTTTGTTCATGTTAATCTAGTTTGCCATGCGTTTAGCTGTAATACCTTGATCTTCCTCCACTGTGCGGGGACAGTGTCAGATACACTCATGCACTGAGTATTTCTGTGTGTGAGGGACGAGAGTTTTTATTAAAAGAAGTAAAAAAACGAAGCAATAACATCTGACCCTTTGGTTGATGAATTCAGATAAGAAATATAAAATGATAAGTGCCCGTTTGTGCAGACAAAAAAAACCCCAGTGATGATCAAATATACAATATTACTTCTATCCATGTTTTAAACAGCTGCGATGGCTTGACAGTAGGTTAACGGTTCGGCCCAAACAAACAAGGCAATGAAAAAAATAACACTTGTAATACATGATCTCTGGTGCAGGAAACTGTGATGTCACTCTATGTATGATCTGTGTGTGTGTGTGTGTGTGTGTGTGTGTGTGTGTGTGTGTGTGTACACATGTTTAGCTATCCTTGTGTGGTCCAAATGTGCACACAAGGATAGCAAAACCTGAAAGGACGTACCTTGTGCGGACCTCTGAAAGGTCCGCACAAGGAAAAGGGTCTATTCTAGGGTTAGGAGTTGGTTTTAGGGTTATGGTTAGAATAAGGGTTAGGTTAAAGGTAGTGTAAGGGTTAGGGTTAGGCATGTAGTTTGTGTGGGTAAGGTTAGGGTTAAGGGCTAGGAAATTAATGAAATCAATGAGGGGTCCGCACAAGGATAGTGAAACACGACTGTGTGTGTCTGTGTGTGTCTGTGTGTGTGTGTGTGTGTGTGTGTGTGTGTGTGTGTGTGTGTGTGTGTGGACCATACATGGATCACCACAGATATAGGAAAGTCAAGACCATTGTGCTAAATTGAACAGTTTGCCAATCCCCACAACTTCAAGGGGCTATTTTAGGGTTAGGATTCCAGGTTTAAGGTTAAAATTAACATTAGTGAGGCCATCCGGGTGGCACGGTGGTCTATTCCGTTGCCTACCAACACGGGGATCGCCGGTTCGAATCCCCGTGTTACCTCCGGCTTGGTCGGGCGTCCCTACAGACACAATTGGCCGTGTCTGCGGGTGGGAAACCGGATGTGGGTATGTGTCCTGGTTGCTGCACTAGCGCCTCCTCTGGTCGGTCAGGACGCCTGTACGGGGGGGAGGGGGAACTGGGGGGAATAGCATGATCCTCCCACGCGCTACGTCCATGGATGTGTTATAGTAGAACTGGATACCAGATCTAAAAATGGCGTCTGTTCATTCCTATGAGAATTGCTCGCCTGGCGCATACGCAGAAAAAGTTTCTGGTTACCGGGCATGCCTCTTGGCTATTATGAGAACGAACGAACCACGTTCAGGGCGGCGCTGCGTGTTCATGAATGCTATGCTAGCAGACTTCATGGATCCATAATAAGACTACTACTGGACTTACTTGGGACTTGAAACCATGGATGTATTTATACAAATGGCCAGTAATAATAATAATAATAATTACGTTCAAAACAAAGTCTTTATATCTGAGGTAGTTAACCATTTGAGGCCTTCAGATTGCCCCCTTGACAGTATTCCACCCAGACTGTTAAAAGATGTTTTTACCACTGTTAGGTCTTGTATTGTAAATTTGATTAACACCTCTCTTCTCTCAGGCTGTGTTCCTGCTGCTTTCAAACATGCTGTAGTACAGCCCCTCGTCAAAAAGAGCACTCTTGATCGCTCTGTTCTTTCTAATTTTAGGCCAATTGCTAAGCTGCCTTTTCTTTCATAAGTCTTAGAGAAAGCAGTTTATGTACAATTACAAATTCACCTAGAAATTAATGGCATTTGTGAAAAGTTCCAGTCTGGTTTTAAATCACGTCACAGCACTGAAACAGCCATTTTAAGAGTTTTTAATGATCTTCTTTTAACTGTGGACTCTGGGAACTCCGCTGTTCTGGTGCTTTTGGACCTGACTGCTGCCTTTGACATGGTTGACCATAATATTCTTTTATCACGTCTTGAGCTATGTGTAGGCATTAAAGGTACTGTCCTAGAATGGTTCAAGTCTTACCTGTCAAATAGAAGCTTTTCTGTCCATATAGACCAATTCTCTTCAGCTGCAGCCCCACTTAACTGTGGGATCCCCCAAGGCTCCATTTTGGGCCCCATTCTCTTCTCATTGTACATGCTGCCCTTGGGGTCCATTTTTAAAAAACATAATGTCTTTTCATTGTTTTGCTGATGATTTGCAAATCTATCTGCCTATAAAAACAAACAGCAGAGATTCTATACAGGCTTTGCTGAGTTGTTTAAAGGATGTCAAAACATGGATGGAGTTAAATTTCCTGAAATTAAATCAAAATAAGACTGAAATTGTTGTATATGGACAGCTTGATCTGCTGGATGGTTGTGATAGTGCTCTTGGCCCTTTAGCTTCCTACTGTCACTCTTCTGTTAGGAATCATGGGGTGATTTTTGACAGCTCTTTTAACTTTGACAAACAAATAAGCTCAGTAGTCAAAACAAGTTTTTTTCAATTACGACTTCTGGGAAAAGTAAAGGCCTATCTCCCTCCAAATGATCTTGAAAGGGTAACTCATGTGTTTATTACCTCTCGTCTAGATTATTGTAACTCATTGTATGTTAGCATAGCTCAGTCGTCACTTCGTCGCCTGCAGCTTGTACAAAATGCAGCTGCTCACCTGCTGACAGGAAAGAAGCGACGTGATCACATAACGCCTGTACTGGCCTCCCTTCATTGGCTTCCTGTCTGTTTTAGGATCCAGTTTCAGATTTTATTACTTGTTTTTTTAAGTCTTTAAATTGGCTGGCACCATCTTATTTATCTGAGCTAATACATTATCATACACCAGTCAGAGCACTCAGGTCAGCAAACCAGATGCTCTTACATGTTCCGAGATCCAGGCTTAAGAATAGGGGTGACAGAGCCTTTGCAGTTGCTGCCCCTGATCTCTGGAACAACTTACCAATACACAAAAGAGCTGCTCAGACCCTAGAGACTTATAAATCTTGGTTAAAGACCTACCTCTTCTCGCTGGCATTCAATTCAAGTTGAGCTAGACAACGGATTTAATTGTGGAAATATACTTTTACTATGTCTTTTTTACATGTATTTTTATATTCATATGTGTTACTTATTTTATATTGTATTTTAAGCTTGTGCAGCACTTTGGTTCAGCCGTGGTTGTTTTAAATGTGCTATATAAATAAACTTGACTTGACTTGAGTTGACTAACAAGTGACCAATAAATGCGACGCAAAACCACAAACTCAAAATATCTTGATGTGTGAAAGAGAAGGCTCTGTAATTTATTCACCTTTACTTTTGATTTTTGTTCATCCGAACAGTGTTTGTCTAACCTAGCAAAGATCCTCGTTCCCAAGACACAACATGACCGCGCATAGAGTGCTCGTATACAGCCGTGACGTTATGCAGAAAAATAAAGATTTTTCTGGACATTTTCTGGGCTTTGGAATATTTTTTAAAAAGATTAAAACCCTATGGCTTAAAACATACAATACAAAGAGTAATAATTGACCATGATTATAGCTACAGGTGTCCTGTCAACAGTTTCACAGGTGTCTCTTTTACAATGGTGGTCTATGGGGAAAATGCTTTTTGGGCTGGCGGGGATTTTTCGCTGCAATACCGCGAGTGACCACTGGAAAAAATTGGCTGCAAGGCTGAGCGTTGGCGCCGTATCCAGGTCTACTCTAATACATCCATGGCTACGTCCCCCTGATGAAGCTCCTCACTTCACGTGAAAAGAAGCGGCTGGCGACTCCACATGTATCGGAGGAGGCAAGTGGTAGTCTGCAGCCTTCCCCGGATCGGCAGAAGGGGTGGAGCAGCGGCCGGGACGGCTCGGTAGAGTGGGGTAATAGGTCGTTGACAGATGACATCACACACAAGCACGCTCTAAGTCAGCCGCCATGTTTCTGGCATTTCTGTGGTAAACGCTGTACTCTACTCAGAGCATTTTCCTTTCATTCGCTTTCTTTTTCATCGCTAAAATAGTAATAAAAGACACACAACAGACAAACACATCTGAGAATCCACGTTGAAAGGGTCATCGGAAATGTTTGTCAGGAGTATAAAATCTTAAAAGGAACCACACCCATCAACATGATACTTCCATGTGAAGGTGAGGCAGTCACATTTTTAGATAAGATTGGCACCGTCCGTTGTGCGTTGACAAACCAATGTCCAGCTGTAGTTTAAAAATGTGATGTGTGCTGATGTTAAGCTCAGCCTTTAACTGTACCATTCAAATGAATGCAGCTGTAATAGCAATCAAACATGTACATATTCAGATAAAGGACCTGAATACTTGCACCATTGTCACCAACAATAAAGTTGAACAAGTTGACTTTTCATAAAAGTGTTCTTGACTCCTTGTTATCAACATTTTCACAGCCAAATGACGTAAGGAAACCAAATGTTAGCCAAAGTGCATGTATTGAAGTTCATTTAATTATGTAATTACAAGTATCTGCACAATACAAACAAATAAGTACAGTACATGCTTCTGTAACATAAGCAATGTAAAAAAGTGCTTCTAAACATCTAAGCATCTTTTGTCCTGTATGTATCGGCAGATGTGTGTGTAAGAGAGACATAAGTAAAAGAAAGAGCATGTCTTCTTTGGTCAGTCAACTTGCAACAGAAGGCTAGTCCATATCTAAATAACGCAAAATAATACAGCAATTCAGATAAAAGAAGACACACAACTAACCCTAAACCTCTGTTTCGGATGTTTGGCGTGTTCTTTTCTGATTCCTTGCAGGAATAGAAATCCCTTGAAGTGGCATCTGTCTTACACCCTGAGTGAAGTAACAGCCTACAAGTTCAGGGAGACACACGTGCTCAAAGAAGTGCTGTGCCTTTTTCAAAAGAGCACTCCAGAGCTGTGGGTCAGGTGCAACACGCAATACAGCGCAGTCTTTCGAAGTCCACAAAACAAAGTCACAGTACTCTAGATCAGCCACAAACATTTGTATCTGGACCTGCGTGTAGTATAGACTACCCTTCTTAAGCTGTAGCTCTCCATCCACTACTTCCAAACAGAAGTGTCTGTCACTGCATGCCTCCTTGACAGTGCTCTCACAGCGCTTGTATGGGCACTTGATCTCAATGCAGCCTCTTCCACAGCAGGTGTACTGCACCATCCCGTTTGGCGATGCCCTAACCTGAGGAAACTTTGGGTTTATGATGAAGCCACACTCAGTCATCTCTACATCACAGTCATATTTCTCAGCCCGCACTCTATACTGTGTTCTTGCATTCTTCTCATTTTGTCTTCACCATGCAGTAGCAGCACATTTGTTCAGAGGACCACTGTTGGGATAACAAACTGCTTTTACTGTAGACAGTGCAGGTCCAAGTCAGACACGAAGACTGAATGCATATTTGATGCAGTTATCCTTCCAGTGCGAAAGTGATGCCAAGATGAGGATTGGTGCTGCTTTCTGGTCTGTCTTTCAATGAAGTGTGCCTGCTCAGGTGAAATGTCTACCTTACTTGTCAAGGTTTTGCAGTGCAGGCTCAAGACTGTTCACTGCCATCCATTTTCTCATCACGGAGACAGCCCAGCGAATCTGGTGCCGAGAATGGCTGTACAGGGTCTGCAAATGCATCACAATAACCGGGCAAATTTGACAGAATTGCAGCTTTCGGGGATACTTTCTCCAGTTGTGCAAGATATGACGCCCACTGCTCCTGTGTAGCAGTGCCGAACTTGCAGGTGTTTGATGAAGTCCTTAGAGCCGGCGTGCTCTCTACCTCACCATCCAGGAGTCTATTCAGAGACTTTCTTTTTGCTTTGGCAGAGGTGAAGTTAATTCTGTTTCCTGCCTCTGCTCCCACCTTTGTGATGTTGCTTGGTATCATCCAGTATGCAGGTTGGCCAGTCACTGTTTTGGTCTCCCTGCACCTGACTACCGCCTCCAAGTTAAACAGCATAGCTGCCACGTGTGCATGTCTCGGTTATGCCAGCCATACATGTGCAGTGACCCGATGTTATAGCCCTGGATGAGTTGATGATGGCCCATAGCTTGAGTGGCGTGTTTCTCAGGCGTTGCAAGTGTAAGACCTGTAGACAAGACAGGTAGACAGAGGACAACAGGATTAGCTCATTTTTACCTCCTGTTTGACATTTGTCCATGTTGAAAATAAACAAAACATAATCAGGCCCAAATACGTTACAAATACGTTTGTAATATCTTACTTTTAACGGGAAGAAAATGGAAGTTAAGGCTACTATGCTAAGCACAAGTTTCCTTGATTTAGAGCTAACGTTAGCTTACCTTTGCTGTCAGGATTGTGTTGTCGCAGTGATCCGGTCGAAATACAAACAATTCCTGCACCCAGCCATTGGTGAAATGTCCGTGGGCCTCAAGGGATTTGTAATTTCGGAACTGTTCACAGGTATAAGCACTTATACCATAAACAAGACAGTTGGTGATATCAAGGTACAAGGTTGGAGGCAGCAATGCGGGGTCAGCACTCCACTGTTTTGCAGGCAGGTGATATGGATCAATGTTGTTAATTGATGACAATTTCTCCAAATAACGGTCCCTGGCATCCTTGCTAAGTTTGTCTCGGTATGGTATCCTCTCTGCCTTTTTATGCTTCTCCATGGCTACTTTAAAAGTGATTTTAATTGCTGCTACCTGTCTCTGTGTTAGCTATTTCTACACCACTGGTAATACCAGGAAAATGGCGGCTGGGAGACGTCACAATCAACAAACATACGTAACTGTCAAAGACCGATTGGCCAAGTAGAAAAAGGGGGAAAACATCCATCCAAAAAAAAAAAAGAATTAATGTTAGTGTCAGGTTAAGGTTAGGGTAACGTTAAAGAGTATACGTAGGGATGCACCTGGTATCGGTTCCTTTTTGCACCAAAATTAGTGTGTATAAGCGGGGTTTTTTAAACGTGGGTAAACCCGCTAAAACGCCTTTCACACTGCGAGCAGACCACCAGGGTCTGACTGCCAGCAGATGATATTGCCTTTCTTTTCTTTCTTTTTCCTGTAGCGTCATCTTTGACATCATGACGTTCGTGATGTCACAAACGCGCCAGAAAACAGGGAAGTTTTTTTTTCTTCCCAAAATAATACATCATGTTTAGGAGAACTGAGCACACTGTGCAAACACAATTACAACCTACCCAAAATAACAAGTAAACAACAAAAAACAAACAAACTAAGGAGTCTCTTCTAATAAATGTAAGGCATCAATAATATTCATTAATGTCTTTGCAATTTTCTTTTCCATAAATTTCAGTGATTTGCAATACCGTTTTAGTTCTCTTTTAAAGACCACCAATAAATGTAAATGTCTTAACGCATTTACATTTATGAATAAAAAAATTTACCTAAAATAAATAAAGTATTTAACAAAAGTTCAATTTTCTTATCCTCCATTATAATTCCAAATGTAATCTCACTTTTGTTAAACTGGGAAAGAGAAAAGATTCTTGGTTCAAGCCAATCATACATGTCACACCAAAAAGTATTGCTATAAAGACAAAAGAAAAATAAGTGATCTGTGGTCTCTATTTCTTCATTACAGAATATAGTTATTGTGATCAAAGTTGAATCTTTGTCGAAGTCGTTCTCCCGAGGGATATATATCATTAAATACTTTAAAGTGTAGCTCTTTTGCTTTCGGAGGTAAAGGTAATTTTAAGAAATTAATGCATAATTTCTTTAAAGCAGGCTGACTAAAAATATGAGAAGCTGAGTTCCTGCTATATTGCATGAAATATAAATCGTTTGTGAAGAAACCACGTATCACTTCATTTGGCAACATTTTACCTGAGAAATCATGTCTATCAATCATCAGAGAAGGGGGATGAGGGGGGGCAACTATATGAGGTAGTATATTTTTAGTCATCAAAATAAAAGAAGCTGGTATACTTTTAATAACCTTATTGTATTGATTACGGTTACACTGGAAATTAAATCTTAAACAGAATTCCTCAAAGGGTAAGACATTCCCAGATTCAGCTAATAAATGGGTGACAGACCAAACATCTTTCTCCATCCATTCATTTAAAAATAAAGACCAACTTCTAAAAAGAATGAATCTGCAGTTCCAGATGGGAACATCATGTGGTGTGACATTGTGTTTGTACAATAGTTTCCAATATAACAGTACTTGTGAATGGAATGAGGATAATTTTATAGGTAATTTTTGAACAGAAAAGTCACATCGTAAAAGAAAATCAATTCCACCAATCTTTTTAAAAACTTCCCTGGGAACACAATCCCAAAAGCTGTTGTTGTTTACAAGAAAGGACCTTAACCATTTAATCTTTAGAGTTCCATTTATACAATCAAAGTCAACAGCCTGTAGACCGCCCTCTTCATAATTTTTTACCATGGTTGCTTTTTTTTAAAATAACGAGATTTTCTTTTCCAAATGTAGTCAAAGTTTAATTTGTTAATGGTCTTTTATCACTTTGTTAGATGTGGAAAGAGAATGTGCTGGATAAATGCACCTTGGTAGACTTTCCATCTTTGTTATGTATATGCGACCAAAAGAGAAAGATCTCTGTTCAACCATCTAGCTAATCGTAATTTACATTCATCCGTTTTGTTACATATATTCAAAGTTTCAATTAATTTAGTCTCCTTTGTAATATGCACGCCGAAGTATTTAACGGAATTTTTAATGGGGATACCACATGCTGCCAGAAGGTGGCAGTTATGTAGTTAGTAATTCCCTTTTTTTTTCAAGTTCAGTTGTAAACCAGATGCTTTAGAAAATAAATCTATAATTTGAATAGACTTTGGAACCTGTTTAACATTTTTCAAAAACAAGGTTGTGTCATCTGCCAGCTGATTTACGATTATTTGGTTCTCAAATACATTCAACTGCTCAATATCTGAGGGAAAACGGGGAAGTAAACAGTGGAAAGCAGCATGCAAGCCAGAGAGACAGTGGTTAACGTTATGTTTTTATATCTTGTACTTCAGTCTCTCTTTCAAACCATACAAACTCAACGCAGACTGAACAATGTTCGAGCGCTGCTTGAAAAAGGAAGTGCCCACAAACAATACCCACAAACAATAAAGGTTGACGCTAAATCCAATGGAGTGTAAGCACGGAAGTAGCCGTGATTGGTTGTTGGTTAGGGTTTAAACTCTTTTTGAATTTCCATTGTTAGCAAGCGTTAACATTAGCTATCGTTACAGTACGATCTGGCAATGTTAAGGTCAGTTGTAAGCTAGCTAGCTAAATGTTTCAGTGCTCATCATTTGTTTCAAGTCAGTGCACTTCGAGGTTCCATGCTGTCTACTGGCCGATGCAACAGACAATCACAGCTATTTCCGTGACTACACCCCGTTGGATCTAGCGTCAACTAACAATTAATATTTCTCCTCAGTTGCCGGCGCGATTTTATGACATACGGACAATGGCGCTGCGTCATCGCGCAAATTAGCGCGTTCACCCGGGTGTCGCGTTTACATCAATGCCGATCAGAGGTGGAGCCGGTAAATACCCGTGTCTACTGCAGTCATTTGACCCGGGAGTGAATGCCGATTGTACCCTTATATACCCCTTTCCTACCCAGTCTCATATAGCACCGACCGAAATATCTCGGTCCTACCGAGTATCAAACTCGTTGGAAAAAAACGGTGCAAAATTTCGATACTTTACCGTAGACGACGTGAACGCTATTGCAGCCAGTCAATCACTACCAGCGTTGTTGTTGTTGAGTCTTCGCTTTTGCAAAAGGCTCACCCGGTTCTTTGATTCAGGTCGACCTAGGCAAATAAGAAGTCAGATGACTTCTTGCTGGTTTGTGATGTTTTATTGGCACACAACAAATAGTTCACAGGTAATGTAGCAGCGCTGCAGACGTACCCTTGGTGCAGTCGTCTGCCAAATAACAGAAACACAGTGATATATATTAAAACAACAAGGCGTGGTTCTTTTTCAGAGACAGGCGTGATCTTCTTTTTTGGTTTCCCTTTGTCACTGTCGATCATGTTTTCCTCGTGTTGTTTTGCATGTGTAGCGTGTGTCCTAATGAGGTTTATGTGCATGGCAGTCCTGCTCCAAGGCCGTCCTAATCAGGCCGGCGTACACAGCGTTCCTACTCCCAGGCCGTCCTAATCAGGCCGGCGTACACAGCGTTCCTACTCCCAGGCCCAGCTCCTTTATTGTACACAGGCGACTGACTGGCAAATCAGCATGAAGCTATTTGGTGTGCGTGTGCGTCTCGTGACTGAGTTGGCGTTGAAAACTGGTGGGCAAGATTCAGTGAGCTACTATACGTTCCAAAGCGTGGCTACACTTGGTAAAAACAGACAGCAAACCTGACAGTAAAATGCAACCGCTGCAAAGTGATCATCAAATGCAAGTCCGGGTGTTAAGTGTTGTTATTTAATGGCGCCCTTACTCATTGTATTACGGTACCAGAGGTATTATTGTTCTGTCTGATGCTACGTTCAGACCAAAGGCGGCGCGAATTTTTTGGGCGGCGCGAATGCATGCAAAGTCAATGGGAGGAGGCGAATAGGCGGAATAATTCGCGGCGAAATTACGGGCGGCGCGAATTGGGCGAATCGAGCGACGAACGCGCCTTCGCGGGAGTTCAAAAATGTCCAACTCGGGCGAATATTTCGCCAGGCGATAGCCAATCACCTTCAAGTAGGGTTAGAACCCGCCTTCATGTTGGGAAGAATACACGCCCCCTACCCAGAATTATTTTCGGACGCCGTCCAAACGCAACTCCTGAACGAGCCGGTGAAATTCGCCAAGCTGGGCACGTCTCCGTCTATGCTATGAACCCAAACCGAACGCTGACGCCGGTTTCGGCGGCGCAAGTTGATATAAAGCAGAGCCACCGCAACTGATCTCTGTCGCTCATCCATGATGATCACAAGTAAACACAAACTGCTCGTGTGTGGTATTAGTTGTGTGCGGTCTAGCAAACTTGCTAGCAGCGTTGGTGTAACTAGACTGCTTGTTGTGACGTCAACACAGCGAATTCGCGTTCTGTTCGAACACACCTGGCGGAGCTGGCGGCCAAACTCTGACGAACAAAGCGGCGCCAATTCTCTCGCCGCCTTTGGTCTGAACGTAGCATAAGGCTTTTACGGTACATTCAGATGTGACGTCGCCACGTTCTCTGTGTGTGACAGTGTGCTGTAAGCTTGTTGTAAGAGTCGGTACTCGGTAGTAGAGAGCCAAGAGACCTGCTGTATTTGCCTAAATAAATATGCCTAACGTTAAAGGCTAATGAGAAAACCGTGTCAAGCTTTGCTTATCCTCCATACGCAAGACGATTGCTCATCCAAGCTCAACTTGGGAAAAAAACGGTGCCAAATTTCGATACTTTACGGTAGACGACGTGAACGCTATCGCAGCCAGCCAATCACTACCAGCGTTGTTGTACACTGACTGATTGACTGACAAATCAGCATGAAGCTATTTGGTGTGTGTGCGTCTCGTCACTGCGTTGGAGTTGAAAACTGGCGGGCAAGATTCAGTGCGTTCCAAAACGTGGCTACACTTTGTAAAAATAGACAGCAAACCTGACACAGTAAAATGCAACCGCTGCAAAGCGATCATCAAATGCAAGTCTGGGAATACGTAGAATATGATGAAACATCTGATCACGCATGGGATAAATTTACGAGTGGACAACTGCTCTGTTTGATAACGTTAATGTCCGTGCTGCTGCCAACGTTAACATTAGCTCTGGGACGTCTGCTGCTGGGTCTTCTTCTGGTGCCACTGTTAGCAATGATGAAATAGGTAAGGACGGTTATGATGATGTACACTCACTGGCCACTTTATTAGGTACACCTTGCTAGTACCGGGTCGGACCCCCTTTTGCCTTCAGAACTGCCTTCATCCTTCGTGGCATAGATTCAACAAGGTACTGGAAACATTCCTCAGAGAGTTTGGTCCATATTGACATGATAGCATCACGCAGTTGCTGCAGATTTGTCGGCTGCACATCCATGATGCGAATCTCCCGGTCCACCACATCCCAAAGGTGCTCTATTGGATTGAGATCTGGTGACTGTGGAGGCCATTTGAGTACAGTGAACTCATTGTCATGTTCAAGAAACCAGTCTGAGATGATTCGAGCTTTATGACATGGCGCGTTATCCTGCTGGAAGTAGCCATCAGAAGATGGGAACACTGTGGTCATAAAGGGATGGACATGGTCAGCAACAATACTCAGGTAGGCTGTGGCGTTGACACGATGCTCAATTGGTACTAAGGGGCCCAAAGTGTGCCAAGAAAATATCCCCCACACCATTACACCACCACCACCACCAGCCTGAACCGTTGATACAAGGCAGGATGGATCCATGCTTTCATGTTGTTGACGCCAAATTCTGACCCTACCATCCGAATGTCGCAGCAGAAATCGAGACTCATCAGACCAGGCAACGTTTTTCCAATCTTCTATTGTCCAATTTTGGTGAGCCTGTGCGAATTGTAGCCTCAGTTTCCTGTTCTTAGCTGACAGGAGTGGCACCCGGTGTGGTCTTCTGCTGCTGTAGCCCATCTGCCTCAAGGTTCGACGTGTTGTGCGTTCAGAGATGCTCTTCTGCGTATAGTCCATGGGCCAGACGATATTTCGGTACACTCAAGGTGGCAAAACTTACTTATAATTTTTGAAAGGATCCATGTCTGTAGATGATATTTTGGTATGATAACCATTCCTGAGTGGCAGCTGTATCACAGTTATCAGCTCATGAAGTTAACCACCCGCTAAACTAAATTGCATTTTAGACGCTGGTGCATATCCTGGTTTAGCCTCATGGTCAGGACATTTTTCAATGTTCTATAATATTGTCTTTGGTATCATTTTAAAGGGGACCTTCTTAGCTTTCATTCAAGCCCTGTTGTGGATATTTCTCACAAATATAGAGGTCACTTGAGCTCTTCAACCCGTCAATAACACACATCTTTCTGCAATTTTCGCCTAAACTATATACTTTCTTTTAGCCCTGTGGCATCTAGGAATATCAGGGACACAAAACACAAAAACTGGAATACTCACAGGACTGTAAAGATTCAGGAAATGTATAATATACCCATACTATTTCATTGTGTGAGGTGATTGTGAGCCTTAAATGAGAACTAGACCAAAGCCAGTTAGGTCACAAACTGGTCTCTATACATTTGTTTAAATACACAATCAAAATACATGATAAAAAGGAATACCATAGTGAGGTAATGAACTATTTTAATATTTTAAACAACATTGACATTTACATATACTTAGTCAATGATACATGTAATCCCATATCATTAGTGGGTATATGTAATGGTAATGGGTAGGGTAATGGGTATATGTGAATATGGTTACATTATTGTTATCAAGCTCTGGGTAACCAAGTCCAGAATCAACATCCTGTGCATCAATAGACTACTACCACAGTAATACCATCAGAATCATCACACTGTCATTCATCAAACTGCTTGTTTCTCTCATCATCTGACTCCCCAAGTTCAAAGTCCAGTTCTGGACCATCCTGCTGTTTTTGGTTACTGCAGGTCTGTAACCTGCACATGTCTGTGCATGGAAGTCCATTTGACAGGCACATGCAGCTTGGCATTTTGCATGAATGCACACACTTGCATGTTAGCATTTCCAAGACCACATCTGGTGCAGGTGGGGAGCGCATCCAGTAAATGGCCAGCTTGCCTTCATCGTCTGTCCATCCATACTCAGTAGGGCTTGGCACCACAGGGTTAGCCTGCAGACAGCACTTCCATATTGCTGCCTGATAGTTGGCTCGTTGAACATGCATAAAGAGACAGTCTCTACATGGTGGCAGCTGGCTGGACTCAACCTCTCCCCTTTTGGTGCAGAAGAGCTGGTAACGCAGTTTGTTCACCTCAGCAGTGCTGCTATTAGCAACATACATCCGACAGGTGAACTGCTCAATTTTCTGGAACAGCTCATCACTCACATTCCATGTCTGTCCCAGTTGACTAAAAGTCTCTTGGCAGGAAGTGTGCTTTCTCACTATCTTCAGGGCATTCAGCTTCCCTCGACCAGCGAATGCACTGACAGTGTCGCAGCCTGTGAAGGCATGTAAGCCAATTAGGCTGTCACAGATGCTGTCTCCAAGTGAACTTGCCAGTTTGGTGATGTCGACAAACCGTGTGCGGTTCTGAGTCCCACACTTCTGGTAGATGGGACAGGTGATGTCCTTCTGGAAGCCAAGACAAAGCACCATGACATCAGTGTCCTCAGCTGTGATGATAACTGACTTTGAGCCCGCATTTGCTGCATGCAATGCATGCAAGAGCAGACGGGTGTCAGCTTCTTCATGTGTGGAGTGCAGTTCTGCTGCTTCCTCACACCCATCTTCTGTCAACTTGTAGCAGGTTTCCTCACAGGTCATGTACAACACCTTGCCATGCAGCATAGCTCTGTATCGTGGGAGTTTCCACTCTTCCACCAGAAACTTGATGAGACTGGTCTTGTTGGAGGAACTGCACAGAAATTTTCTCCACTGCTGGACGTGGTGTCCCCCTGCAAGATTCTTGTACTGGAGAGTGATGTCTCCACCCCGGTTCAGTCGTTCAGCATCTTTGATCGAAGTCTGGTGATAGACATCAAAAACAACATCAATCCTCCCACTCTGTGCTCCTTCATGGAGGACCTGGGTCAAGGCTGACTCTGCCACCTGTGCAAAGGTTTTGTTGTTGCCATTCATTTTTTGGACCAGGCTCATCCCATCAATGATGGAAGTAGATGGGATTGGGATGTCTTCTGCAGGAGATACATTCTTTTCAAGCTCTCTGGCAAGTGCAGCCTTGTTTGTTTTTCGTAAGGACCCATCAGCATTTGCCAGTGCCCATGGTAGTGGGCCCAATGGGTAGCCAAGGACATCCTTCAGATTCACCTTCCTGCTTTCAGCCACCAGGATCATGTGACTGAAAAGGTTTCTATCTGCCTTCAGAACCACATCCTGTGCTTTCTTTCCATGAGCTTGTTTTGTGCTGACACTGGAGAATGTTTTCAGACTTTGCTTGGTCATCTTGTCGTGGAATTTCACAGGTGGTGGGTCTGCATCTAACCTTGTTTGCTGGAATGCTTGGTAGGCCTCTTCTCCTTTCTCAAGATCTATGGTCACATCAGGTGGAGCCATGTTGCCAGTGGAGAGGCTAACCAAATCAATCTCATCAGGGGACATAGGATTGAGCCAGTTATTCTCCATAAGGTCCATGAGAGACTGGACATCTGCTTCATCTCTCTTGATCCTTGGACTCTGTAGATCTGGATGAGACCATTTGCACCTGCCTTGACCTGTCAGGTCTCTCAGCTGTCTGAGGTACATGCTTCTATACTCAGCTGTGAGATAATATTTGGTCACAGCTCCTGGCTTCAAGCTGAATCCCTTTGTCCCTCCAGCTGTTTGGGTGTCTTTGTTCACCGTTTCTTCTATAGCTTGGTCAACAGGGATTCAGCCAAAGGGATTGGTGGAGCCCAGTTGGACTGAGAAGCCTCCTTCCATGAATTCTGTGTACACATCTGGGTGTGTGATGGGCAGCTCAGACATCTGGGCGTAGTAGTAGGGGAGGTAGCGTGCATAATTCATCCTGTCATAAGCAAAGCACCATGGGATCATTGCTCGAATGCTAGCCAATTGTAGCATCCAGTCTCCCTCTCTGGATGCTCGGATGAGCCCCAACAAGATTTCAACCATGTCCAAATAGGACATCCAGAAGTTCGAGAGGCTGCCGTTTCCACCTCTAAGGAACTCACGGTAGACTTCAAATAGATCCATGATGCGTGTACAAGAGCTGTTCTCGAGGACCTCCTTCAAAGCATGTTGTGAGACTTCTTTCCCAAGGCTGTCAATGGTCTTCAGTGTCTCATTCAGGTGAACCATGTCATTCCTGTGAGTTTCTTCCAACCAGGACAGGAAACCATTCAAGATCAGTCGCATGAGAGCCTCATACAGGAGCTTGTGTAGTCGCACTGCCCTGTTGTACTTGCGGCCATCCATAACACCAGCAATTGAGCCTTCTGCAATCATGCCAGACTCAATGCAGAGGTCTTTGAGTCCAGCATCTTGGAAACGCTTTCCTATTATTGCCAGCAGTGTGCAGATGGTGTGGAATACCCCAAGCCTAACGATGATATCATGGAACTTGTCGTGGTGTTTCCATGTGAGCTCGACAGCCTTCGCATACAGGGCTTGGTCAAAGACACAGACAATCTTCCTCAGGCCTAAGCACTGCATGATGCTCAGTGACTGGTTAGGCACCTCGTTGACAGTAGACATTTGTGTCGCTGGAGCATTGATGGTAGGCAGATAGCCTATATTGTCGGGGATGACCGTCATCTCTCCTCGAGTCAGGATGTTGAAGCCTGTCCAGCTGCTGACTGACTGTTCTTCTTGTTGTGACATGCGTGCTAGGACCCAAAGAAGGTTTTTCTCTCTGGCAAGCTTAGTATTGGCTGCAGTATCGGCATCTGACTTTTTGCTTTGTGGTGGCCCTACCCGTTGTCCAGCATTGTAAGTTGGTAACATTGGTGGGGGTCCATCAATGCTTCTCTTCTTTGTTTTGGGAACAGTGGGCATGGGTTGGACAGGAAGTGGGTTGACTGGCTTTGCTTGCACAGCAATCCCATTGACTCTGTGAGATGTTCCCTCACCACTGACAGTTTCTTCAAGACGGTCGATATTGTCCCAGGCTAAAGTTGTGAATATGCCAGGATGGATGTTAGCTGGAAGGGCAATGCCACTCCCTGATGATGAGAGTTTCTGGAGACACAGGGCAGTGTTGATCTCTTCCATCTGTGAATAGGACACACTGTGACCAAGTCGGTTGAGGATGTTTATCAACTCTACATTTCCTGTCAACGATTTGACACTGAATGGCAGAACAATGTGCTTGGAAGGCTTGGTATTTCCACATGTCACTGCATATACTATGTCATGGCCAAATGACTGCAGAAGGCACTGCACTCTCTGGGATGCATGATCAGGATCATTTGAGCCTGTGAGTAGAGAGTACAGGAAGATAATGAGCGACTCTGGAATGGTAGGACATTCTGCTTCTGGTTTGACTTCAGGCGGCCAGGTTTGAGGAACATCTTGACTTTTAATGTCTGCTCTCAATTTGATGGCTGCTTTGGCTATAACATCTTGTGCACTGACACTTTTCAGGGTCTGCAGCTCCCTTTTGAGAGACTGATTTTCTTTGGCAAGTTCCCTCATGGACAAGTTATCGGGATAGAGAAGGAATTTTCCTTTCTCATCAGGGAATATCTGCAAGGCTCCAGCAAACTCACTCTCCAGGTTTCGCCTTATGTGCTTCTTGGTTGATTCCTTGACTTGGGCAATGCCTTGGGAGTTCATTGAAGCTACCAGTCTAGAAGAGAGATCAGTCATTGTCATCACTTGAGGATTGCCAAAAAGCTCCATCCTGATGAAGAGGAACAGCTCATTGTATGCCTTATTCACAGCAGCTTCATACTGGGCTGCAGCATCATCATCTTCATTGCTGGCAACCTCTCCTTTGGAAACCTCTTCTTTGGTGTTAAGTCTATAGCATGACCTGTGGTAGTGCCCTTCAGCTGCTACAAGGTCTCTACTCACAATGGCAAGGATTCTGCTGGCCCTTTTCTTTGTGGCTGCACTCCTGATCTTTGCATCAGCTCGCAGTTCTCGACACTGCACCAGTACTTCTCTCGTATTCTGTCTCTTGGAATATTTGCTGTTTTTCTGACAAAATATGCACTCTGCATCATAAGTCCTAGATGTACTTGGAGCATGTCGAGCTACTCTCTTAGATTGTTTCTCTTCAGCAGAGACACAACTTTTCTTTTCTTTTGCAAGGAGGCCATCAAGAATTTGCTTCATAGTGAAGATACTGCGACACTTTCTGTGGTAGTAGATTGCTGGAATCTGTCCCTCAGGAATGTCTTTTGACAGTTTCAAAACTGGTGCATGATTTCGTATCTGAGCTGCCCTGAGCAGAGTTCTCCATGAGTCGACACTTTGTAGTGAAACCAGCTTATCTGTATCATCAGAACAGTGGATAATGCACTCCACCCGTGGGCGCTTTGGTATTGGGTAAAAACTTGCTTGTTCACCAGTGGCCATATTCAGTCAGTTTTCACCTGCCACATACAAACAAATACATGTAACTTAGGTGTATGAACACTACTAAAACAAAGTTTACTTTGCTTCACCAGCGTCATATTACCATTATTTATCTTACATAGCCACAAATAGATACATTACCTAGTTGCTATGCAACAGCTGTATTTTGTCCACATGAGGCCGCTAAAATCAACACAAGATGAAAGTTCCTCGTAGCCACTTTAACTAATCATATTAACATATACATTAAAAGAACATGCTAACATTATGGGAAATTAGCTTACAATCTTCTCCAGAGTGAGACAAGAAGATAGATACCAGTTTCCTCTATATGTGTTTAGTAGAAAGCTATCTGGAGGCACGTTAGCCTAGCTTAGCACAATGAATGGAAGTACACAGTACTGGTTATCCTTGGTTGTTGGCCAACTAAGAACTGTCCCAGAGTTTAAGCTAGGCTAATCAGTACCAGGGGTGTTGAAATGCTATATTTGTAAAAATCTGGGCAAATACGCAATCGTGAGAGGCACAGAAACAGGTTTCCTGAAAGAAAAATGAAATAGCTGCTCATTTGGAAAGGTTATCATGTATTATTTTACTTCTGTTAGTGTACCAAATAAAATGGCACCAGTGAAGTTGTGTCACCTTGGGTTATATCGATATCTGGTCTGACCCATGGACTAACTGGCTTTGGTCTAGTTAGTTTCTTAGTAATAATGCCCTTCTAATTTAAGGTTCACAATCACCTCACACAATGAAATAGTATGGGTATATTATACATTTCCTGAATCTTTACAGTCCTGTGAGTATTCCAGTTTTTGTGTTTTGTGTCCCTGATATTCCTAGATGCCACAGGGCTAAAAGAAAGTATATAGTTTAGGCGAAAATTGCAGAAAGATGTGTGTTATTGACGGGTTGAAGAGCTCAAGTGACCTCTATATTTGTGAGAAATATCCACAACAGGGCTTGAATGAAAGCTAAGAAGGTCCCCTTTAAAATGATACCAAAGACAATATTATAGAACATTGAAAAATGTCCTGACCATGAGGCTAAACCAGGATATGCACCAGCGTCTAAAATGCAATTTAGTTTAGCGGGTGGTTAACTTCATGAGCTGATAACTGTGATACAGCTGCCACTCAGGAATGGTTATCATACCAAAATATCATCTACAGACATGGATCCTTTCAAAAATTATAAGTAAGTTTTGCCACCTTGAGTGTACCGAAATAGGAAATTTTGGGCTCTGGCCCATGGACTAATACCTCGGTTGTAATGAGTCGTTATTTGAGTTACTGTTGCCTTTCTATCAGCTCGAACCAGTCTGGCCATTCTCCTCTGACCTCTGGCATCAACAAGGCATTTTTGCCCACAGAACTGCCGCTCACTGGATATTTTCTCTTCTTCGGACCATTCTATGTAAACCCTAGAGATGGTTGTGTGTGAAAATCCCAGTAGATCAGCAGTTTCTGAAATACTCAGACCAGCCCGTCTGGCACCAACAACCATGCCACGTTCAAAGTCACTTAAATCACCTTTCTTCCCCATTCTGATGCTCAGTTTGAACTGCAGCAGATCGTCTTGACCATGTCTACATGCCTAAATGCATTGAGTTGCTGCCATGTAATTGGCTGATTAGAAATTTGCGTTAACAAGCAGTTGGACAGGTGTGCCTAATAAAGTGGCCGGTGAGTGTATATAAATAGGCTCACATACATTAAAGATGTCAGTCTGCACGTTGACCTCATTGTCATTGTTGACCTCACTTTCGATCTCTAAGTGCCAGAGTACAGAACCAAAATAACACAATGTGTCAATGAATTATGGTGCTCGTTGTATAGAAAAGAAGTTTGCTGATATAAGGTTTTCATAATATATAGTATCGGAAAAGTATTGTTTAGGTATCGTATCGAATTGGCAGTATTGGTATCGGTATAAAAAAATTTCGAACGATACCCAACTCTAGTCTCACGGCAGTTCGTGAAATAGTCACGACATTTAATCTATTCATTCGTGTACATGGACACTAATTTTCCATTTTTTTCGTGAAACTCAGCACGACTTTTAAACTCGCTGATGATCATGGGTAGGCTAACGTAGCCTTCCGCTATTGAAACGGACCAAAACAAGCTTGATTTCTCAGAATCAAAGGAGAAATAATGAAAACAGATGGGCATAACACTAGCCTGTCATATTGTTGAGATATCAAGGACACTTTCGTGTTTTTGTGTTGAGAAATGTTAAAGATGTCTTTAAAATCCACAGGTCGATATGCGATGGATCCTGTCCAGCCCGCCCGCCCACCGGACTGATCAAAGTAAAATAAAGAAATAAAAACAAGGACAAAATGTTGTGATTAACTGTTAGGGTTAGGGTTAGTTTCAATAGCAGAAAGCTACGTTAGCCTACCCACGATCCTCAACAAGTTTAAAAGTCGTGCTGAATGTCACGAAAAAATTGAAAATTCATCTCCATGTACACGAGTCAACAGATTAAATGTTGTGACTATTTCACGAACTGCCGTGAAAGGCGGATGTTAGCGAGTTTTTTGGACAGTGTGAAAGGGGTAATGTCTAACCTTTAACCGATACTGTCCTCATGTACTAGTACTCGTAAAATTACTCCGATTCAACCACACCCAAACCTGATTAGACAATTCCTTTTGAAAATGTGAAAAGTGAGCGGTGTGGAAATTGCAGGAAAGTAAAGATGGACAATTTTCCTCATTGACTACTAGAACGCGTGTGTTATGTACAAAAATCACAAACCGAGCAACATGGCACTGCTCCCAACCCTGTCAACCTGGAAACCCTTTCTTAAAGGGCCCGTGTCTACCTAACCCAGAATGCCAACCGATTATGGTGAATTTTGTCCATATAGTCCACTACAGCGGTGAGTTTTTTCGCCATTTTTACAGGAAGAGGATGAGATTGCCCCAGACAGACGAACACGTCGATGTGTAATTTGTCCAAACGGAACAGGAAATGACAAAATTACAAGCATGTGTAACTTGGATGAGTGCAGACAGCCCAGGCACGGACGCGGCGCGTCATGTGAGTGGAGTGGTTTTATTTACCTGCTACACTGCGTCTGTTGCTTGTGGTTGCGTGCCAGCCTCGTTTTCTGCTCCACATCTGCTTCAACGGGTTGTTGAACTGTGTAAACAACGAGTACAATATGTTTAAAAATGATCAAAATAAATACCTTATTGTACCAGAGGCAATGCGACTCAGCAATGCAACCTTGCGGGTTTTTTTCATTGCACATTAAAATAAATAAATCAAATCAATGTGTATCCATGATCCTGAGGTTAAAATGATCTACTTGATTAATTCAGTACCAGTTAATATAGCCTACGCCTCCAAACCCTGCAAAACCAAGTGCATTATCATTTGGCAAAACTCGATATGCACGCAGAAATCTCCTCAGAAAACTCCTTAGAAAACACGGCTGGCATGCAACCACACGCAACACAGACACAATTGGTGTAGCAGGTAAACAAACCCGCTCCGCCCCGCCCCGCCCCGCCCCGCCCCGCCCCGCCCACATGACGCGCCGCGTCCGTGCCTGGCACTAATGATAACATATCACTGCAGTTTTATGTTGCACTGAAAGCCACTGAATGTGCGATACAGGTTACATTTAAGTGGAATGTGTGGCAGTGGCTGGATGGATGGATTGCATTTATATAGCGCTTTTCTAGCTGCAACAGCCACAGTGCCATGTTTGTTCAGGAAAACACAAAGTTGAATGTTACAATGTCACCAACATTATGTTCTATATGTATGTTCAATTTATTACAGTCAGACAGTGAGGAACATCGGATGAAAATAAAACCTTTTTAAACTCACTGTTAGAACTGTAATGGTATTATTAAGTACTCATATTGGTACCCGGTATCAGCTAGTACCCAGATGTAGGTACCCGTACTTGTACTTGGTCTGAAAAACAGTGGTGTTGGTGCATCCCTAGTTAGGCATATATTTCAGTAGTTCACACGGTTTAGGTTAGGCCCAGGAATGAATGTAGTCAATAAGGGGTCCCCACAGATTGAGGAAGACAAAGCTGTGCGTGTGTGTGTGTGTGTGTGTGTGTGTGTGTGTGTGTGTGTGTGTGTGCTTATTGTCTGGCTGGCGACATGCAACAACAACAGACATCTGGGTCAGTGCTTTGTTTGTTGTAGGTTACTTAAATGGCTGCATTGTGTGTGTCCAGTCATGCAATAATTATAAAGCCATGTGCCAAACAGACAGGAGAAGGGGGTCATGTATGTGTTTGTATGTGAGTCACTAATACACATTCCCACAAGTACATACATCGAATACCCAAGCACAGTGCACAAAGCCCTTGACAAAGAACTGAAAATTGGAGTATAACATGTTGCTTTCGGGGTCTTTGGGCTAGCAAGAACAGAAAGACACACATGTCAGCTTTCTCAATTTTTCTTCTATTAAACTGATTAATGTGCACTGCAATGTCACATTTCATATACACGAGTATCTTCAGAGTATCTTCACAGTATCACAAGTATCTTCACAGGGACACAAATACACAATATATTGAGCCTCATAACTGAGTTGTAATCCGGGATTAGTCTGATTAAGATCTATGTCTCCGTCTATGTCTAATACCCTGTTAAAGATGGACAGGCCAAGAAACGTCCTGGATTGATACCTAGCTAGATATAAATAAAAAAAAGAGATGTTGTTGTTTCTCCGTTACTCTATTTCGGGGTTGAGAAAGAAGTTGTGGTGGCAAATAAAAAGAAAAAGGCGGGGTGGTAGCAAAAGGGGCGACATTGAGAGTGTGTCCACTGAAGCGACTGGTAGAACCTGGATGAATGACAAAATACTGTAATTAATAAATTCACAGGCTTAATCAAGTGCCAGCATACACACACACACACACACACACACACACACACACACACACACACACACACACACATACACATATGCTTTAACACACAAGCTGCACTTGCAAGGGCACACACACATATGCACGCACACGCACACACACACACACACACACACACACACACACACACACGCACACACAGAGGCAGTGTGCTGTAGAGGACCAGAGGCTGCCAAGGTAGGCTGGAAGGGTGGAAAACAAATAGAAAGGGAGGGAATGGCCAATGGAGATTTTAAATGAGGAAAAGTCCTGTGAAAATATGATATTCCTCAGTCCATGCCCCATCCCCTCCCTCTCCCTTTCTTTCTTTCTTTCTCTCTCTCTCTCTTTCTGTCGTGCCATCCCTCAGTCGTGCTCCTCTTTCCTCTCATCCATCTCCTCTCTCTTTCTCCTCTCTGCCGCATACCACAAAACTGCGGCGTTTTAATTAGAGTTTGTGCACTAAAACACTTTAATTTTCTCTTTCTTACTATCCCCAGAAATCTCTGTTTTATTAGTTATCAAACCATTCCAGACCAGCCTCATCATTACACTCAGTCCCAGGGGGAACATGTGGGTGGGTATATGTGTGTGTGTGTGCGTGCGTGCGCGTGCGCGTGTGTGTGTCTGTGTCAGGGGAGGTTTTCCTCTATATAAATTCATTGTTTAGCTAAATCTTAGACCGAAGGGTTATGTTATTTACCTGTGGTAATTGGTTTTCCCAAACGCCAGTTTCCTTCATTATACAAAACGTACACACATTAAGACACACACACACACACACACACACACACACACACACACACACACACACACACACACACACACACACACACACACACACACACACACACACACACACACACACACACACACACACACACACACACACACACAGTAATGAGGGACAAGACCAAGAAGATGCCATTTTAGATAGCGGAGGCAATACACAGAACGACACACACAAATGTGCACGTGCTCTCGCACAAACATCCCCAAACACATTTATACATACACCCTGACACAAGCACACAAACACTTGTGTACTCAGTAAACCTGTACATGCATGCGTGAACACGTACACACACACGCACGCGCACAAACACACGCACAGGGGAAAAAAAAGAGAGAGACAAAGTCAGTGTGATACCTGGACTACCTGAGGTTAGAATAGCAACGGAAGGGCATCAATCAAACGCATAGCTTGACTACACACAAGCAACCAGATAGACACTCACACCTCAATACAAGTACTTCAGCTACTGTTGTGGGGTATCCTGTTGGCTTAACCAGTTAAGCATCTACCATACTGGCTCAGGCCTGATCGCAGCATCCCAAGTTTGAAAGCAGCTCAGAAACTTTGCTGCAAGTCTTCCCCTGTGCTCCTCACTATATGTCTCCTGTCTATCCCTTCTGTCCTATCATAGCAAGGCTAAAAATGCCACACACAAAAAAAACCTTTAACTATTATCGTATCAATACCTCTGGCTTTAGGCTCTATGATTCTTAGGCATGTCAGGTTATTGAACGATAAAAGCTGGGAAAGGAGTGAGTGTGTGTGTGTGTGTGTGTGTGTGTGTGTGTGTGTGTGTGTGTGTGTGTGTGTGTGTGTGTGTGTGTGTGTGTGTGTGTGTGTGTGTGTACACTCGTGCTTGAGCTGCAGCAGCTCTCTAGCATCTCTCATCCTCTGAAGTGAAAATAACATATTGTCATCCATCCATCTCACCTCCTCTTTCCAACTCATACATTTTCCCACCTATTTGTCTGATCCATTTCACCTCTCTGACCCACATCCCGCCATACCTCTGCTCATTCGGATTTTGGACAGTTGCAGAGTAAAGGGTTATTTTTTTTCCTGAGCGGGACAGGAAATTTTAGACAGCTAAATAAATAAAAGGTGGCTGATGTGTCATGAATCATAGTCCTTCAGTAATAGTATCAGCCGTTTGTGTTTATACACTTCAACCTAGGAACTCAAAACAACCCCGATCCAGCTGTCAAAGCTTGGATGACTGGTTGAGCAGAACAACTCAGCAGTGAGTCTCTCTCTCTCTCTAACCGAGATATGACCTTTTTACGTGCATGTCTAACAAATCAGCACAGAGAAGCAGGTTGCAGGAGAGGTGTTGAACAGTGCACAGCTCAGGTCAGTGCAAAGCTGGAGCCAACACAGCTTTGGCTCCAGTTTTGGGAGGCTGTTCATCCGGCAGCTGCTAAAACTGGCTGTTATTCCTCTGTTTTATTGGACGTCTCTGTCGGGTGCAACACTTGAATTAATGTCGATGCGTTTGGAAAACGACAGCAGAACGTTAATCACCAGCATAGACGGCATGTCTTTTGAGTCATTTTTGGCTCCAGTTATTCAACCATATACGTCTCTCCCAAGTCAAATCAAGTCAAGTTTATTTGTGCAGCCCAAAATCACCAGGTAGTCTCGAAGGGCTTTACAAACAGTGCGACAATATACGACACCCTCCATCCTCACACACTAGACTTGAATGAGGGAGAACTCCACAAAGAACTCCACAAAGAAACCTTGCCTATGTTAAAATATTATACACGTATTGGACGCATTTGTCTATTGCACAATGAACAACATCCAAAGGAGTATCACGAGAGATGAAACTGACGTGCAATAAAGGTTTTTAGCCGGATCCAGTTTTATGTGCACTGTAGGCAGCCAATTAAAATGGTAACCACCCCAATCCATCCATCTATCCATCCATTATCCAAACCGCTTATCCTGCTCTCAGGGTCGCGGGGATGCTGCAGCCTATTCCAGCAGACATTGGACGGCAGGCGGGGAGACACCCTGGACAGGCCGCCAGGTCATCTCACACACACACACACACACACACACACACACACACACACACACACACACACACACACAGTGACAATTTAGTACGTCCAATTCACCTGACCTGCATGTCTTTGGACTGTTCTTGTATAGGGTGGGACAGTGGTTAGCGCGGTCACCTCACAGCAAGAAGGTCCTGGGTTCGAGCCCCGGGGTAGTCCAACTTTGAGGGGGTCATCCCGGCTTGTCCTCTGTGTGGAGTTTGCATGTCCTATGTGGGTTTCCTCCGGGCGCTCCAGTTTCCTTCCCAATCCAGAAAGGAATATACCGAATTATAACGTTTAGTCCACATGTACACGGGTAATTTTCAAATCGCCTTTCGTCCATTGTTTAAAACGCCTTCTAAAGTGCTGATCTTTAAAAACTGATCTCTGTGTATCCGTGTGCAAAGCAGCGTTTAGGAAACGCTTAATCGCATTCGCGCATGCCCATTGGTGCTTTTTAATAAGCACGCGCCCGAAACAACAATGGCGGATGTATGTTTTTTTTAATACCTTTTTTATACAAACAACATCTGGCCATAATAATAACATATTAGCAAATAGTACAACTCAGACTGAGCTGGCGGATGTATTGTAACGCGACGCTTAGCAGCAACTTACCTCGTCGTCCGTCCACACGAACGAATCACATTTCGCTTTCGGATTCGCCGTAGTACCTTGGGCCGTGTGCCAGAGAGGTGCTATATAAATAGATGCGAAGAAACTGATGTCAAATAAACTATAGATAAAAAAATAAATAGCTACATCAATTAGCTACTAGTTTTTCTTTTTAAGTCACTACCGCCAAAGGAAGTGAGCTCACTACGCATGCTCAGAATGTTCTTCTCTGGTATTTCACATATCGTTGACGTGGACTTTATCGCCATCTACAGTTGTAGTCGTTTTTTGCGTCCTCTTGTGTACGAAGATATTTTGTAAAACGAAGATCATGTGGATGTTTTTTTAAAACGGAGGGAGGAAATATCCGTTTGGAAAAATATCCGTGTACGTGTGGACTAAGCTTAAGTTCGTCTTTACTGATCCATTTGTAACGACAGATATTTTACGTTTTTACGTGGCCAAGAGCGGGAGCAGCACAGCGCTAGCCGCAGTTGATCCCTCGTTATTCAAACTATTCACAGACCATTCCCACTATTCATACCATCATTATAAACTTGACATGCAAATCTTTGGACACGCTCACTGACTTGGACGTTTGCCTCCAAAAGTCATTTCGGTCAGGTATATAGCTACATATAAAGCACGTATGTGGCAAGCCGTATTCAGTCATGCAGATAGTATGCCTGCATAACAATGTTTTTTGCCATAGTACAGTGGTATTACCAAGAAAGATGATGAGAGGTGAACGTCCCCCCGGAAGGAAGGTGGAGGAGTGTTCTTCTGGCTGTAATCGAAAAGACAAGACACCTCGCCGAGGTTCACCTGTACCATTCATGATGAAAACATCATCCCCTCCTTTCCCTTCCTTTCCTTTCCTCTCCTCTCCTCTCCTCTCCTCTCCTCTCCTCTCCTCTCTTCTCCTCTCCTCTCCTCTCCTCTCTCTCTCTCTCTCTCTGCTCTCTCACCCCTTCTCACACAATCCCCCGCGCGCGCGCACACACACGCACGCACCACTCCACTCCACATGCACTTTCAGATTCATTACCATATAAATAGCTCTCACACACACACACACACACAAACACACATACACACACACACACACACACACACACACACACACACACACACACACACACACACACACACACACACACACACACCAGGGCAAGGATGCCATTAGACAGCTGCCTTTCCTGTAATGTTAAAAGGTGAACGTGGAATATTAGAGGCTACAAGCAAATTCTGGCGGTGTCTATTAATGTGTTGTGTATTTGTGAGTATTTTTCTTTGTGACTGTGTGAGTGTATATGCTGTTTTCAGATTGATGAAAAGCCTTTTAAGCTAATTACATGAGAAGAGTGTGTTGACGTGTTGGTGCAGTGAACTACATGAATTTTAATCATGCACTCATGTCTCTGCTTCTGTATCTCTCTCGCGCTCTCTCCGTGTTTCACACTCACGATTTATATGCACACGTGCTCTATTGCTACACGCCAATTACTGAAGCTAATATTATGCTGAATTTTGAAATTAATGAGTCATTGTAAAAGCAGTACTTATTTAATACATGTCTTCGTGTGTGTGTGTGTGTGTGTTTTTTTCTCCCCAGCACTTAAACTCCCATAGTCAGTCAATCACAGCATGGCGTACCTCATGTTACTGACATGGGCTTTCTTGATTTATTGCTCACATCTAGCTCTCTACCCACTGAAGAACTCAGTCAGTGACCTCTCTTCTTTCTCTGTTAAAGGAGAGGGAGAATATAAATGAGAATTTGAGCGATATTAGGCTGGCCCTCTTTGTTCTAATGTGATACCACAGCGCCCTCTATCCAAAGAAGCCTAGAACTGCACCGAGGCACAAGTAATGCAAACAGGATTAACATTCAAATTTGGTGATTTTACAACTCTTTTAAGTGATTGCAACGTAAAGTGTGAACAACTTTATGGTTTGAACTCTTAACACTCTGTTGTGTCTCTTTGGACCTAAGTGTGCCATTTCATTAAACCAAATCTTTTCATTTACAAATTACTTTACTGGAGATGGGGAGGACTAAACGAAACCATCCATTTGTCTGACATGAACACAGCCCATTAGTTGTACTACAGAGGTGCCAGCCTGTTTCATCTTAGCCTGCTTTCGTAGCAAATTTCACACACACACACACACACACACACACACACACACACACACACACACACACACACACATTTTTTTAAGTATAGCTCCATTGTTTAAGGCGTCATAGAAAAAAACGAATGACCTTGATTTTAAAAGATGACATCCTAAAAGACTTTTGCCGAAGAAAGCCTAATCAGTAGGATGAAAACAGTGACAAGACATCTGGCTATACCTTTTTATAAGGTACTGAGTGTCAAAGCTGAAATGAGTCCCGCAGCCTGGTTGGTTGGTTGCATAAGTGGTAGAAGGCTGACTTGTCCCTTGCCTTTACAGAGGAAGCAGGTATGTATTGTCATTGGCTGAGGGGAGTTGTTCCTCTGCATTCTACTGGCCATCAAAAATAATGAAAAGAGACTTTGGTTACCGCTTTAACTGGCTTGTTCCTACTCCGTTTATCGCCCAGAAGCAGAATTGCTTTCTTCGTGGAAAATATTCCATTCTCTTCTATTATATTCCAGAAACTATAGTCAATCTGATTCTATTTGTGTGTGTGTGTGTGTGTGTGTGTGTGTGTGTGTGTGTGTGTGTGTGTGTGTGTGTGTGTGTGTGAAAACATACTGATCAAGTCGATATTGTTTAATTGTATCGTCTACTGTGGGCAAAAAAACAACAACACAGCAACTCACACTACTAGGAATTTCAGTGTATTAAAATCTGAATGAAAAACAAGGAGTCATTTTGACGAATTGAAACACGTCAAGGAAATACAAGGAAAATACTGTGCAAATGAAATATTTAGAGATTTGAATGTTGTACCATTCTTTCTCATACAAAAAAAACGGATTCGTATGAATGCTTTATGACATAGACCTGAATAACAAATACATGAACAAAAATGTGTTAATTTTGAATGTTGAGATGAATAACGGACACAGCTGTGCGTGTCTTTTGAGACTGGTTGTGTGCGTGTGCCCTGTGATGGCCTGGCGGCCTGTCCAGGGTGTCTCCCCACCTGCCGCCCAATGACGGATGGATGGATGGATGTGTGTGCGTGTGTGTGTGTGTGTGTGAGTACGTGTGCGCGCATATTCTCCAAAGTAAACCATGCCTTTTTAGACAATGCGGCTTGTCGCCGTCTGGCGGTGAGAATCGGTAAAGGCACATATGAGCTCCGCCGTCCCGATCGCCACCCGGAGGAGCCGCTCGCACGCATTTGGCCAAGTTCACCAACTGCGGGGAGTGTTTGGATCAGCTACTTGACTCCTTGGGTTTTTACCCTTTAGCCTCGTTTTACTTTTCAGCTGTTTCGCTCGGACGGGTAGCCCCGCGTTTCTTACGCGAGTTTTTAGCTCTAGCTGTCTTGTCAAACGGCGGATGTAAACGTTTAAACTATTCAAGATAGAAGATTTAACCGATTATTTTTTCATTTTCCTTTCTCTTTTTTCCTGTTGAACCGCGTTACATGCTTTTCTCTATCAGTTTATGTGACTGCGGTTGAACGGACGTGATCGATACGACGCCTGACTAGAATGGACACGCTTTATCTGCCGTGTAACGATGAGCTGAGGAGCCGATTGACCCGTTCACTTTAACCGTCCGCTTACATGTCGGAGGGTGGAGGGGGGGGGGAAGAGAGAGAGAAAGAAGAGTGCGTCGGATAAATAAGGTGGATGTGACAGGACGATACAAACAACAAAAAAACACCCTTTTTAAAAGCCCCGGTTATGGCTGAAGGTCCTCAGCCTACGATGAAAGTTGTTTCCTGAAGCGCACCTTTTCGACGACTCCAAAGGCCATGTCGGGAGTGGTCCGCACCCTCAGCCGCTGCCTGCTCCCGGCCGAGGCGAGCCGGGACCCGGGCGGCAGCAAGGAGGGGAGCCGCGACAGAGACGCGGCGCAGGAGCGGGAGGCGCGGCGGAGGAGCCGGGAGATCGACGCCATGCTCGCCCGGGAGAGGAGAGCCGTCCGCCGGCTGGTGAAGATCCTCCTGCTCGGGGCGGGAGAGAGCGGCAAGTCCACGTTCCTGAAGCAGATGCGCATCATTAACGGGAAAGAGTTTGATCAGAAAGCGCTCCTGGATTTCCGGGACACCATCTATGAGAATGTTTTAAAGGTAAGAAATAGAGGTGTTAGAACAGCAAACAAAACAAAACCAACTTCTGTCGAGCATGTGGGTATGTCCACCCCCCCTCCCACACACACACACACACCACGCCATTACCCACAAAACCGCCACAATATAGCTGTGAGAAAGTTGTAATTTTGTCCAAATTATTAGCTGTCTGGATAAATAGGTGAGTTTGTAAACTATTGTGTTAGGAAAGGTTGTTCTGGCCACTTCACAGCCTGCTTAATGGCGCACACACGTTAAGATCGTGTCCTTTACTTGTGTTTCAACTTTATCTCCTGTCCGTAAGTGCGTTTTCTTTGGCCTCCCTCGTCCTAACCAACAATAAAAACCTGTCCCTGAGGGGGTGAGTACATCCACCCCGGCTGTCACAAAGCAAATGATGATGATGATGATGATGATGATGATGATGATAATTACCCCCAAATGTACTGAATCACGGCAACAGAGCGTAATAACAGGATATGACTAAATGACTTAAGTTCAGACTTAAGTTGAGTTGTGTTCATTCTGAGATGCAGTGTTGACGCGTCAGATTAGTAGCCCACCTAAATCGTTTCTCGCACAAAATAATAAATCCTATGATAGCTGATAATCTTGTTACACCGTACTCGTTGGTTAAAACTACAGTTTGTGACAGCAAAATAGAAAGACCAAGAAAGGTACTCACAGACATGCATAAAGGGCTGTAAAGTCAGGCGGGCTTACAGACAGACACAGTTCTACTATAGCCAGACAGTAGCATGGAAGACAGGCAGCCTTGCAGACATGCAAGCCCACAGGAAGGAAGACAAATATAAGCTGACAGACAAGACGACAGATAATTTGGCCTGCTAAAGATAGTCAGATAGGGCATACATCAGGTTAGCCGGTTCCACTGACAAATGAATGATGACATAGATATGTCCAGAACAGTAATTGTGAGTCAGTGTGACTCAGAGTTGGCTCACAAGGACTGTCAGCACTGTGTGTGTGTGTGTGGGGGGGGGGGGTGCGTGGGTGGATGTGTGTGTGTGTGTTTGTTTGTTTGTGTGTGTATGTTTGTGTGTGAGAGAAGGCTACATGTGTGTCATTGTGTCATGAAGAAACCCACCACTCTGATGTCTTCACTAATTTAGGATGTCATTCACATTCGTTCAGAAACAAACACACGAGCATGTGTACACACACACACACACATTCTGGCATAGTGTCAGAGAGTTGTTTTTAAGTGATTATGTCCAATAGGCTGGAAATACTGATTCTGGTATCAGTCTAAAACAAATCAGGAAAGATTTTCTGGGAATGGCTGAATCTTACTTTTTATTAAAGACAGCAAACAGTCTGTCATCCACAGGCAAACAGACTTTATCGTTTATCACATCTCTTAGTCATCCATTTGCTTGCCAGTTAATAATCTAACAAGTGTGCTCAGCTCATTTAAATGGTAACTTAGTCAGGGTACTGAATCAAAATATTCAAACTACATCTACAAGCACAAATATACATACTCTCTCTCTCTTGCACGCATGCACACACCCACACTTACACACATTTTCAGACAGATATGCACCCAGAATATTACACATTTTCTCTTCTTGAACTATATTGATAGAATATCATATTTACTAAAACAGAATAAGACCTTGAGGTGTTAGTCTGTCAGGCACACAATACACACATACTAACATGTATATTTCTTCTCTCACACACACACACACACACACGAACTTACAAATGTGTATATTAAAAGTGTGAAAAAGTTAAGTATAGGTTGTCATGTATGAAAAGCCTGAACCTCTGAATCCTATATCAGTTTAATGTGGGTTAACAGAAGCTATAGGCGAGTGTCTAAACAGCTTTCCATTACTAGGCGACGGAAGAGGAGAGGAGAGGAGAGGGCGAGATGGATAACAAGGTTGTTAAGAGTTTAATAGGATGTCGTTTGTGTGTGTGTGTGTGTGTGTGTGTGTATGTGTGTGTTGATTGGGGTGGCTGGGCTCATTTAGTGAAGGACCTCCCATAGAGATCAGTGCTCATGGTCCCCCAACAGAAACCCACCAGCAGACACACAGTCATTGGTGTGTCTAAAGACAGTGCAAAGGAACATACATGCTGTGGCTGTGTGTGCACACATCAGTGTCAGACACATCTGTTAAACTACCACCTAACCACTTTTAAGAACCACTCCTGATAAGGAATTTATGTGTTTAAGCAAGCATCAGCAAGTTTTTTATGACCATGTGAAGACGCACATGATACTTTCTTTTCTTTTTTTTCTGGTCAACCGCGTTACCGGGAAGTGCTTGTGTTTGTATACATCGCGTAAATCTATGATGTTATCTATCCATGCCGCACAGCTGATATCCCAAGAGCATTCCGGGTTCCTTCGGCTCCCAGGATGTGTTGCGGCTTGAAGTCTATGATAGTGTTCACCGTCTAGCTATTTTCTAAAAAGCAAAACAATTGCATACGCATACCCATGACCCACTACCGCATTCTCACTACAATTGCTACTTGAATGTATTATGACTCTCCGCAGATGTCAATTCTGTGTGAAAACACCTGAATGACATTCAATGCCATATTTTTTCTCCAGCCCTTTCTTTTGATAGATTTCCCTTAAGACTGAGAGAAAAGTAATTAAAAATATGATATAAGCAAAGGAGACCATTTTCAACTGCCAAGTAGAAATAATACTGCTTAGTTAAGGGCATGTCCATCATTTCAAGGCCACATATAAATTATATCACATTTAATGCTCACCTGCTCATTGCTGGTCAATTTCTCTCTCTAATAATAATGTTATTTGTAGCAACAAGTTGAAAAACTATCACGATTCAGTGTTAGATGTTGTTTATCAAGTGCCGTCCAGCCAGTCGGAAAAATGTCTCAGAGAAAAAAAGGGTGCACAAAGTGTAACCTTTCCTTTGCATGATTATTCATAACAGTTCAATAACATAATTGAAAACTAACTTTTTGTTTCATGGGCAATAGATAACTTTTCTCTTTTTTGTTTTTGTTTTTTTGAAGTTCTTTCATGGGCTGCGATAGGGTAAGGGCCGTGGGCTGGAACTGTTTGGATTTAGGATTCATTTCTGTTGGATTTTTGAATTAAGAATGCTTTTCACCTGAAAATTTTAGAATTTAGATTTGGCTCCAGCATCCCCATGACCCTGAAAGCAGGATAAGTGGTTCAGATAATGGATGGATAGATTATGATTTACTGTGATGTTAGAATTTAGAATAATTTTCTTTTAGAATTTTGAATTCGTAATGTTTTTCTGTCACAATTTTAGAATTTGAAATACGTTTCTGTTGGAATATTAGAATTAAGGAAGCTCTCCTGTTAGAATTTTAACATGCAACTGCAAGGCATGGATTTGCTCTCATGTTAAAACATCTTGGAAGAGCGGCTACGAACCTTGTGCTGTCAAGGGCCAAGAATATCCATGTTTTCATTCCAACCTCACACTACACATGTTCTCTGTCTCTGCAGGGCATGCGTGTGCTTGTGGATGCCAGGGACAAGTTGGGTATCAGCTGGCAGAGCTGTGAGAACGAGAAGCAGGGCATGCTGGTGATGTCATGGGAGGGACGTGTTGGAGCCTCGGGGGTGGAGCCCTGTGAGTTTCAGCTGTACGTGATGGCTCTGGGTGCCCTCTGGGCGGATGCTGGCATACAGGAGGCCTATGTACGACGCTCGGAGTTCCAACTGGTGAGTTACACATTGCACAAGGGCTGGCCATGGATAAATGACAGGACAGGGAAATTAATGGATGGATTAACAGATGGATGGGTGGATTGAGGGATATTACCCCTCAGTTATTATTTATCTCCTCTCTTTATGATGGTATGAGGCCTTTCTTCAGCCATGTTCAGGTACATGACAATGATAGAATAATCCTTTACAATATTTCAGAATGAAGAATCATTTAGTTTCCCCCAGCTTTCAACAGTGGAATATGTTATGTCGGTGGACGTTTCAAAGTCCACAATTGGAAAATTGTATTTCTGCAATGCGTCATAGGTCTTAAAATTGTTGTAAAGGGAATAAATTGCCATGATAATATTTAGACAAAACAATGTTGACCAAAAAAAGTTTATTTTTTCAACCTTTATGCAACAAGGCAAATCAATATTCCTATTTACAAGGATGAGCTTACAAGAGGTAATTAGCCTCTTGGGGGGGGGGGGGGGGGGAGAAAGAAAAAAACAAAACATGTATGACATTGAAATAATTAGAACATAAGTACAATTAAGACAATTGTTAGGGCAGACTTGAGATAAAAATCAAAGCATAATTAAGACTGCAAAGAAGAAAAGTAGTTGCGGTTATCTGAGATAGTGTTGATGATGAAGTCCCTGAAACCTGTGAGAGATAAATTTGTCCAGTTTTAAAGGCTTTTGCAACTCATTCCAGTCATAGGGTGCAGCAAATCTGAATACAAAGCCACCTATCAAGGTATTCATTTTGGGAATATGTGATTGGAAGATCAGGTATTGTGTGTGGAGGGTGAGTAAAGTAGGAGGTTTTGCAGATAAGCCGGGGTCAGATCTAGGACAGCTTTGTAAATGAGTGAAAACTAATAAGCTTTTTGTTTGGTGTGCAGAGGAGGCCAATTCACGGAGGAGTACAGGTTGCAGTGAAGGGTTTTGTAAAGAGCATTGGTGGCAAATCTGATGGCTCAGAGGTACAGAATATCATAACCATTCAAGGACACCTTTACAAGCACATCTGTACAAAACATGCCCATTATCAAACAAGGGAAAGATGGTCATTTGGACAAGGGTCAGTTTGGCATAGGGTATAAAAGATGATCAGTTACTGTAAAGAAGCTAAGTCTGGATTTAACGTTTGCCTGTAGTTTGGTTATTAGTAATGTGTAGCATAAGTTGCTGTCTAGCCACCTTCCTAAATATTTGTAGGATGTGACTATCTCAAGTTTTGAGCCATCACAGGTAGTCATAGAGCTGCTTTTTTTTTTTTTAGTCATAGAGCTGCATATATTTTTGCTACCAAACCAAATGACTTTTATTTTAGAACTATTCAAAACTAATGGATGTTGAATACTCTGAAAGCTTTCTTGGGGAGAGCTTAAAACAAAATCCAAAGAGTGGCCAACTGAATATATATGACTGTGTCATCTGCATATAGGTGTATGGAGCAATTTGTATAGCTGATGACATGAGTATGACATTGATGTAAATTGGTAAGAGAGTGAGTGCTAGGACCGTGCCTTGGGGAACACCCCTGGTGACAGGCAGCGGTTGAGACAATATTCTCTGTTTTTATACATACTGTACCCAGTTTGAAAGATAGTTTGTGAACCAGAACAGTTTGTTCAGCTACAGCAATGCTCTTTAACCTTTATACAAGGATGGAATGGCCAACAGTGTCAAAGGCTTTTGATAAATCAGTGAAAATACCACTGCAGTATTGTTTTTTTGTTTTTTTTGTCAATAGCAGAGGAGATATCATTGAGGACCTTTGAAGTAACAGTAATACAACTGAAACCAGAGTGCATATCTGACAGCATACCATAGTCTTCAATAAAGGTCATCAGTTGATTGTTAGCAAGTTTTTTCAACACTTTGGATATACAAGGTTATAGTGTGATGGGCTCATAAGAGTTAGGATCAGGCTGATCACCACCTTTAAATAAGCAAAGGAAGTACATTTACTGCTTTCCAATCCAAGGATATTTTCTTAGTAAGGGGAGACAAATGAAAAAGATGAATGAGGGGAGCTGCAATAATGGGAGCTGTGATCTTGAGGAAGAATGGGTCAAAGGCCATTTGACCCAGCTGGCTTTCTGGGGTTCAGACTGATGAGTCATTAAGAACATGAGACTCCACGACAGTCTGCAAGGAGAAGCTATGGCAGGAAGGATAGGATCAGTGACATTAGATCGGCTGGAAGATGTGTGCTCTTTAGGGCTAGAAGATGTTACATTGGGTGGCCATGGCTCTGTCAAAGAGGAACCAAGATGTAATAGGAGACTGATTAAAGAGCTCAACCATTCACCCCCTTGTCTAGTGGTGTAACGGAACATAGTCTATCCATGATCCGTACGGCTCCCCCCCCATGGTTTGGCACGCATGTGAACTGCGGATTAATTGCATAAAGAAACTATTATGTTTTATTGTGTTTTGCAAAAAAATACAATTGTGTCATCAGAGATTTATAAAAAATAGAAAAGTATATATTTCCCCTACAGCATTAAACAAGGTGCCATGCTGACCACCCATGACAACTAAAGTTGATATTACAACCTAGAACAGCACTAATATGCAACTACCATTCTATTCATTTTCTATTCCACTTCCATTATTTTTATGTAGCTATGGAAATCTTTGTCCAGGGTGTCTCCCCGCCTACCACCCAATGACCGCTAGGATAGGCTCCAGCATCCTCACGACCCTGAGAGCAGGATAAGCGGTTTGGATAATGGATGGATGGATATTCCCTCTACAAAGAGACATTATAAAAAAGTGACAATTAGCTTATTGCTAAAGCAAAATTTAACTATCATAGTGAAATACAGTTTTACTGTTGCTGTTACTTTCTAAAGTAATAATTCCCTAATTCTCGATGCAGAGTTGTAGTGGAAAAGATAGACAAGACAGATGCGTGCTGTGTTCAACTCTGAGGCGCAATGATTGGTTGAGTATGCAACAAAAAAAAAAGAAGCTGTTGTGTGTTCACATGAAGAGGGCATGTTGAATCCCAGCGAATCAATCAGGGATGCTCGCATTGCAAAAAGAACAGTGATAGTCATGGCTAGCAGAGGAGTGGAAGAACTTGAAAAGCCTCCCGTATCATTGAAGAAGGTATCACGCTTCATATTGCACTTTAATTTAACAATTGGGTATTGAATATTTAATATATTTTAATATTCTATTTAAACATTGGACATCTTGAATGTTGTTTTAATTTAAGACCATGGACAAAAGCTCCTTGCTTTGAGTAATTTACAGAATAAATGGAAAGCAAAGTTATATTTTCCTCCTTTTTTTTCTCTTTTTTTTTGCTGAGCCGAAAAAAGTCATCCAATCCATAACTCAAAATCCAGATACAATCTGAACCATGAGTTTTGTGATCCGTTGCACCCCTACCTTTGTCCATGATAACTAGACTGTCAAAAGTAAGATATGAGCAGATGGGAAATAGAGGGCTTGTTTTTCAGCTTCCTAATTGTGTTCCAGAATGTTCTGGCTTTGGATCCACAGCGGGAGAATTGCTTTTTGAATTAGTCAATTTTTGTCTTTCTGACAGCCTGTTTGCATCTGTTTCCTACTTGTCGGAAGGACAGACAGTCTGCTTGGGACTTGGAGCGCTGAGCCATATGCCAGAATAAGTTTGTATGCTGAGTAGATCTACCAGGTCTACCGTGTGCGAGGATTATTCAGATTTCATATGAAGAGCCAGAAAAAGCTCAAGGTAGCTAGAGGTACTGACTGGAGCTTCAAGGGGGATAACATCCAACAATCATACTTTTGGAATTATTATTGGAGAGCTTAATATTTAAAACCAGGGAATCAAACCCGCGGACCACCTTCATAAAGATAGTCATTCCACCACCTTTAGATGATCTCTCTTGCTGGAAGAGATCGTACCCAGATAGTTTAATAGTAGATTTGGGGATACTGTTTTTTAACCAGGTCTCAGTAATAACTAACACATCAGAATTGGAGCTATCAACACATGCTTTCAAATGATCAAGAGGCCCAGATTTCTATGAGAAATGAAATCTGTAAAACATAAATCATTGTTGGACATTCACACAGAGTTATCAGAGAGTGCACCATGAGGACCAGGATTTACATGAACATTATCTGATGTTATCAGTAACGAGATAATCGGAGCACAATGAAAGACAGGGGGGCCATTACAATGGAGATCTTTAATTGCAGATTTACTTTTAGGGACATCACGTCGTAATGAAATCAAGTCAGTGAGCAGTCTCTTTAAGTGACATGAGTGTAGTGCTGGGTGGGGACAGCTCACACAGGGCTGAGCCTGAGGACCAATAGCCAAAGAATGCACAAGAGAATAATTGTACCCAGAACATAAACAGTGAAAGCGACTATGCCACTGTCAGGCAAACCATTAATTTAACAATTGAATATATTTGTTTTGATGAACATATGAGCTACTGAGAGAAACAGTAAGAAGGCGGATATAAAGCAGTCCATTTGTGTATACTAAAACTGTAAATTGTAAATACCAATATTAAAAAAAAAAGCAGTGCATTTTGGGGTTAGCATTAGCCATTGTTGGTTTGAGAGATGGCCACTCACCACAAACACAGCCCAGTCAGCCAGTGGGATGGAGGGGAGGCCAGCCAACCAGGCAAGGCAGGCAGCTTTAGCTAGCTTAAGGCAGCTTTAGCCTAAACAGCGGTCTAAAAGTGAAAGTTAGATAGGCATCTACATCTCAAATTAAGTAGCTACTACTAAAACAAAACCAGTTAAAAGTACTCTAGCACAGTATATAGACTTGTGTTGTGTTTCTTCATTCGGGCATCAGATTATTATGTAATAGATAACTAAATAGTTTGGTCTAAAAGTGGGCCACATTTACCTATTCTGAGCTAGATGAGAGCTAACACATAGCCGCCACTTTGAAATCAGGTCTAGATCACATGCTGAGTGTAACAAGAAAATGTTTTGTTTTGTATATATGAGCCACCTAGTTTATACAGATTATCACTGGTGACAGAAACTTTGGGCTCTACTTGGACCCTCCTGGGTGCTACATAGATCCACCATTGTTTCTTCAGACAGTAATGAAAAGCATTTCAGATGTCTTAAGTGTTTCCTGAGTAAAAATACTTCCATAAAGTACCGTCTAACCAGTAGCGAACCATCCATTTTCAAGTGAGGATGAATTCAGGTGACGAACAGGATGTTAGTTCAAGTGGGGCTTTTTTTTTTATTCAAGGATGGATGCTCTGCTAATGTGGCAGACCACGGGTATTACCAGCTGTTCATGCTGTTTGTGTCTTGTAAGCAGTGGTGCAGCTGGTTTATTGGTAGTTTATTAGCAGCGGCACAGCAGTTATACAGCACATTAAGAATTTCAGTGATTCATATATTGTTGTCTGAGACCTTTTACCTCATTACAGTGTTGTCTGTGATAAAATAAAATAATCTGGAGCCAGGAAGGTGTCACTTCTGTCTCGGTCTCACTCAGTGTGTGTGTGTGTGTGTGTGTGTGTGTGTGTGTGTGTGTGTGTGTGTGTGTGTGTGTGTGTGTGTGTGTGTGTGTGTGTGTGTGTGTGTGTGTGTGTCCTGGAAAGTTGAATCAGTTCATCTGGATACAAGGTTTAATGGTAGAAATGTTTCATCATTCAACTTTCTGGGCTTTCCTTACTTTGTTTATTGAGCATGCATCAAGACATTCTGTGTGTGTGTGTGTGTGTGTGTGCATGCAAGAGGGAGAGATAGAGGAAAGGAGAGAGACATTACTGTGCACTGCTATTGGTCAGCAAGCAGACAAGGTTGTCTTATCTGGAGTCTCTATATGATAAAGCTAGCCATGCTAACAGCAACACAGGCCAGCAGACATTATAATGGCTTTACAGTAAGAAAAACAGCCGTTGAACATAAATATGCTGAGTTAGACCTTGCTTTCTCTTTTGCATCCCCCTCTCTTGGAGAAGTTTTTTAGGGATACCGCAGCCAGCTTTTCCCAGGCACATCTGGAGCAGGGCCAAAGACAGGGAGAGAGGGAGATGAGGGGGTGGTAGGGGGGTTGAAAGGCAAGGAATGGGGGATGGGGATAGCAAGGGACAAAACTGAGTGAAGGGGTAGAGACAGAGAGAGAGTGAAAAATACAAAGTACACAGACAGATTAGTTTTGTTTACTCGCTGACTTTGCAGCGCTCCTACCACACCCAGGTCTCACACAACATGGGTCTAGTGGCGAAAACCTTTCTACGTGCCTTTCCATGTTGTCACGCTGTATTTCACCAGCAGTACTGTAGGCTGTAGAGTGCACGGTGACCATACGAGCATGACCTGTTTCCTGCAATAGCAGAAAACAGCCTGGATGTGTTATAAGGATCTGTGCCAGTCTTAGGCTAGCATGTAAGCTCAGTGTTGATGAAGAGGCGCTATAAATACTCAAGTAAGGGTGCACGTGCACGCATGCACACACACACACACACACAAGATCACTACCAATGGCCAACTAGATAACAGGAAGGCATGTAACTTTGAGGGCTCTGCTCCTCACGTTGTTAGCAAGAGGTTGCTTCTACCCGTTTGATTTATATAACTAGCTATACTTTATGTTCGCAGAATGTCACGATATTATATTTCTCTGTCTTTGCTTATTCTTCATCCCCCTATGTGTGCATGCATGGCTGTGTGTGCAAGACTTGGAACCCTTTCAAGCCGTTAGATCCAAACACTCCCACAAGCCACCACGTTTCTATAGCAGCCAGACTTGCACTGATTTAAGGATGTCAGTAACTGAGGGGAAAAATTAATAAGGCCTTATCCTTTTTGCCAAGCCTGTTTTCTTTTTCTTTTTTTTTGTTGTTGTTGAAAGAAACGGCTGATAGTTGCATACCGTCCTCCATTAGCACACTCAGTGCAAGTTACACATTTATAAAACCCTCATACATGTGCACACAGAGGCATACCACAAAATGTGAGCCTTTTCAGGCCTAGCAGCAATAAAGCCTCTAATCTGCCCATACACACCATGAATGGAGACATTCCTCCTGCCTTACTCACACACACACACACACACACACACACACACACACACACACACACACACACACACACAGTCTCACATACATGCACACACCGCTATATTTTTCAGTCACTAAAAGTCTGTATTCATGCAGCCGCAAGAGCTCCTTTATATTCAAGCCGTGGACAAATTTAATTTTACTTCGATATTTTGTTCGATCTTCTCACAGTGTCAATACTTCATTTATCTCTTTTCCATGATGGCATTTCAGTGTTGCTCTGTGTGTGTGTGTGTGTGTGTGTGTGTGTGTGTGTGTGTGTGTGTGTGTGTGTGTGTCTGCGTCTATGTTTGCATATCTCTGCAACTCTGGGAATTCCCCTCTTCCCTCCTCCTCCTCCATGCAGCCCCTCCCTCTGTCCTCGTCTACATGGGCTGATGGGAGCCTTTGGCTTTGTTTCGCCCTGCTGCGACAGTGCAGGTCAGCCGAGGGGTCATGTCTCACTCATACAAGGGTTGTGTTTCCTGGTTGTTACGCAGACACATCAGGGCTGTACGCCCAGCATGCACCCCCCCCCTCGCCACCGCCACCACTGCTACCAAAACCACCACCGGACAATCTTGTTGGGTCGACATGTCAGAAAACAACATTTTAGGACATTGAATCCAGGAGAGAGCTGTTGTCAATTTGGTATGAGAAATAATTGGTGTTGTATAGCCTACTGGCGTAGACTTTGGGTGTGTGTGTGTGTGCGTGTGTGTGTGTGTGCGTGCACGCATGAGTGTGTGTGTCTGTGTGTGTGTTGAAAGTAACAAAATGACTTTGTTCTGTCTGTCTCGCTAATCCCACCCTCCCCCATGTCTCTCTCCACTCAGTTTTCACACACTCGCACATAGAAATTCAACAGGAAACAGCTGTGTGTGTGTATGCGTGTGTGCGCGCGCACAAGTGTGTATGTGTGTTTGTGTGTGTGTGTGAGAGAGAGAGAGAGAGAGAGAGAGAGAGAGAGAGAGAGAGAGAGAGAGAGAGAGAGAGAGAGAGAGAGAGAGAGAGAGAGAGAGAATCAGTAAGGGAGGTAGAACATCTTATGTCAGGATTTATTAGACTGAAGCAGCTTTAGAAAACAAAACAAAAAAAGGAACTTTACACTCTCAAGTTCACTATTCTGTTGGTTTTTGCAGCTCACGGTATCGTCTCATAGCCTGTGTTTTGTATGTTTTCACATTGTATGATTTTATGGCAACAACATTGTTTGCATCCAGACTTCAACAATTAGCAAGGCTTCTTTAAAAACAACTCAACAATGTAAAACTACCCAGAATTGCGACAATAGAATTAGGACATAATACCACGGAAATGGTTTGTTCCTTCATCCCAGTAGTGGAGTGAGAGGAAGTATTAAATCAAAACTCACAGAATGGGATTTTTCTTTTTTTGTGTGGAAATGCTAAATTCCATAATTCAAGTATTAGTCTCTTATTAAGATACATATAAACCAAGGCAATTGCTCAGTCATGGGCCTGTAATGGAAATGTTCTCTTCCTGTCTCCAACAGAGTGAGTCGGTCAAATACTTCCTAGATAATCTGGACCGCATTGGTCAGTTGGTGAGTAATCAACAATAATAAAGTGTGGAAAAGTTTTCTTTCTTTGATTCTCCAAACGTACTTTGAAGGGAAAAAAAATCCTCTCTCGTTCTCAGAACTACATCCCCAGCAGACAGGACATTTTGTTCGCCAGGAAAGCCACCAAGGGGATCGTTGAACATGACTTTGTCATTAAGAAGATCCCTTTTAAGATGGTTGACGTCGGAGGGCAGAGGTCCCAGAGGCAGAAGTGGTTCCAGTGTTTTGATGGAATTACCTCCATACTCTTCATGGTGTCATCGTCTGAATATGATCAGGTGACCAAACACACCCATGTGCATTCACATGCAATTTTCCGTAGTCCACGTAATGTGGACAACTGGAAAGATATCCACGTAAATGCAGTCTTGTCTGTCTTTTATAACAAATTACATTATTCCCATGCTTCTTGCAATAATAAATGGATACCAAACATGTGGATGCAACTTTTGAGATTTACACAAAGCTGTCTTTGTAGTTAGAATTTAGTTGAACCAACCTGATTGTTCCCTCAGCCGTGGCTGTGATAAGACTGCTACGCTGCCCTGATGTCTGAGTGGGTCATTTCAGTGGTCATATGACAACCCCTGAAGTTTTAGTTGGTGCACAGCTATAATCTGTTGAAAGCCAACGGACAACAATGTGTGTGTGTGTGTGTGTGTGTGTGTGTGTGTGTGTGTGTGTGTGTGAGAGAGAGAGAGAGAGTATGCGCACTTGCACGCATATGCAACGTAATGTGTAATGTAATACATGATCTTTGGTGCAGTAAACTGATGTCACTCGAAGTATGATCTGTGTGTGTGTGTTGTGTTGTGTTGTGTTGTGTGTGTGAGAGAGAGAGAGAGAGAGAGAGAGAGAGAGAGAGAGGGAGAGAGAGAACATGCACGCTTGCACACATATGCAATGTAATATGCAATGTAATACATGATCTTTGGTGTAGGAAACTGTGATGTCACTAAGTATGATCTCTGTGTGTGTGTGCGTGTGTGTGTGTGTGTGTGTTCCTAGGTCTTGATGGAGGACCGCAGGACCAACCGTTTGGTCGAGAGCATGAACATCTTTGAGACGATCGTCAACAACAAGCTCTTCCTCAACGTATCCATCATCCTCTTTCTAAACAAAACAGACCTGCTGGTGGAAAAGATTCACACTGCAGACATCCGTAAGAACTTTCCAGAGTTTAGCGGAGATCCGTACAGGCTGGAGGATGTGCAGGTACCACCAACACACAAATAAACATGACACTTTTAAAGAGTCTGCCTTTTCAGTAATTAGCCACTAGCACTTCCTCTATTTCATTTTTGTTTTGAGTCGTTTCATGTTTACTCATTTCACAAACTGTAGCTACAATCCTGAAGATGGTTATCTTTTTAGACTTGTATGCACCAATGGACACCTTGGCGATAGCAAATGTGGTTGACCGCTTCAAATCCAAGACGTGATACAGAGTCGCTAGTGCTGTTGTGTCAGCCTGGGTTAAACTATTGATGTTGCGGTATCTGTTTTGTAAAGCTCTTGTATGAGCGTGGCCTGCCACATCTGTTTGCTAGCCACAACAGCTTTGCTGCTTTTTCATACCCCCCCTGCCTTTTTCTGCAGCGTTTTGTAGTTATGACGAAGACAAAAATTCTTTGTGCAAAATCATTTTCCTTGCAAAAGTTCTACACTTACCATTCCACTCAGCAACTTCAAAAGCATTCATGATTTGGGTGTTCAATGCATAGCCACAGTCAACAATATGCAAATGACAGAAAGTATTAAAAAATAACATTTGTTTGCATGGACATCTTTTGGATTGGAGAGTTAGTTAAGTGACCCTCTCCTCAACACATATATGCACACAAGGAAACACGCACATGCACATACACGTACACGCAAACACAAACACACTCACTCCTTCTCTTACTTTCCCTCCTCCTGTCGTTCCAGGCATTCCTGGTGCAGTCGTTCAGCCGCAAGAGACGGAACAGGGGGAAACCACTATTCCACCATTTCACCACTGCAGTCGACACAGAAAATATACGCTTTGTTTTCCATGCTGTTAAGGACACCATCTTGCAGGAGAACCTTAAAGACATTATGCTGCAGTGACCTCGACCCAGGAACTCCAGCCCAGGAGGATAATGCCAAGGTACAGGAGGGCGGCATCTCGGCCTGTGGACTTAAAAACAACGAAAACAAAACGCGCAGTGAAGAATTGTGGAGGCCTGGATCCAGGCAGGACCTGACACAACAGCATTACGAGCACATATTTGCACTGACCTGTGGAGCGGTCAGCTGACCCGCAGAATGGACCTGACTGATCTCTGAACTCCAAACCTGTGGAACCATAAAGTGACTCTGGGCTCGTGTCGGGCCCTGTGAAACACTGCCGGGGTCAGACGGGAAAGTTCATCATACACAGATCCACAATTTAACCTGATAAATGTCTATTTTCTGCAGAGAGCTACTCTCTTTTTCTCTTTAGGTACCTAAGTACCTTCTTACCATAATACGCATGTACATAAAACAAACAAGACACATGTGAGAGTAAAGTAACCACTGTATGACATGAGCACTGAAAGAGCAGAGGGGTGGAGTTGTAGACAATACACTTTCTCTTGGATGGTCCAACGACTTTCAACCAAAACCAAGTCAGTCTGCCATTTGAGATGCAGCTGGGTCAAGCTAGAATAACAAGAAGCAGCAAGGATAGCAGAATGAAGGAGGGAAGAGCGATGAGCGATTCATTTGGAGAGAACCTCAGAATGTCCCAATATAAACACGATAGAGGGGCTTGTGGTCATGTGCTGTGTTATGTGATAAGGTTGTCCAAGTGTTCATGTCAATGAACTTATTACTGGTAATCTCCTTGTCTGCAAACCCCCCTTCCTTTTCTGTTCTCTGTCTTTAACCCCCCCCCCACACACACAATATTCCCTATCCACAACCCCATCCCCTACACTGAAGGAGAGATGAACAGCTGCAGATAGCAAATCTCATCCCTCCTCTGCTCCTCCTCCCCTAGTACAATGGAAGGATTATGCCCTCCTTCCTATCCTCCATAACCAGCGGAAACAGGGGACTGACGAATTTAAGACTCATAGGGCTAAAGAAACACATAGACACACACACACACACACACACACACACACTCCTGCTCCTGAATAAGAATGGTTCATGTGTATTCCTGAGTCGTTTTCTCTATTCTGCCCCTCAGTGCACTGCCGCTCATCTTCCTCTAAAAAAACCCAGTAGGTAGGCAGTAGTAATCAGAATTCATATTGTCAACGTTTGACATTTACATGAGGGCTTTAGAGTTTTGTTAGTGTCTCCATATTTGTGTGTGCCATGAAAGTCAAGTTATTGGCAAAACTGATGAGCACTTCGACATGCTTATGGTAATACTGTACTGAACTGTGTATTCTGTTTATTGGACTATGAGCACATGTTCTTGGTGAGATAGCGTTCTTACCCCCTGTTTATAGAATACTGTAAATGTTTGACTATGTGTGTAACACAGTTACTGTACATCACAAACACCACTAGCCTGAACAGTCTCACTGTGATGTTGCCGTAATATTTGTTTACTAACCTAACTCCTGGTAGATTTCCATTCACATACATATGTCTTAGCATTTTCATTGCACTGAGCGTCTGAGCAAACATGATTGGAAAGAAAACTAAAAAAAAAAATATATAGCAGAAAATGGGCATGATGGAAAGGTGAATGATGGAAAGAAAACAGTGAATGAAGATTGTAATTTGAAGTTTGGTGGGGTCTCTCCCACACATGAATTTGGTCCTGTGATTTTGTGTGTCTCCTACTGCCCTGGCTCTGTGCTCTGTGGTAAAATACACTGCCAATTGCGAGCAAGTGGCGTCTTTCTTTTCTAATTTGGATGTAAACTATGTCTGTCCATGCGGCGCCGGGCAGGTGTGTGCAGGATCATGCAGCAGGTCAAGACCCCTCTAGTCTGGAATGGGGCAAGAGTTTAATAAATGTGGGCAGGTGAGCAGGGGTTTAATAAAAAAAGAAAGAAAGAAAAGAGGCAAGAAGAGCCAAAGGACAAGCTACGGAGGCCTGGAAGATTCAAACTTTAAAGGTCCTACTTTTCCCCAGTTTTCAGTGATTTTATGTAGTTCTCAATGTTCTCTATATCACATTACTTAAATTTTCTAAAGAGAAAATAAATCTAAACCAAATTTTCCAAATTGATTATCAAATGCCTCTTTCGCTTCTCAAACTGAACAGGAGGTTTTCTGTGGCCCAGGACATTTTTTTACATATTTATTCTTCACTTCCCTAATTGGAAGTCTGACCAGGGAGTGAGTGACAAGCAACTGCCCCACTTACAAAAAGGAACAAAAACTACAGACGTGGTGGCTGCAAGCACCGCTGACATTTAGCCTTATTTATATGAACCGGAGTTGGACCCAGGATGAGGGGAGGAAACATGGATGTATTATAGGATTGTAACATGCACGGATAAATAGACTCGCTCGCCCTTGGCTAACGGGTCGGACCCTTTAGTCGACTGGTTAACGCTGTCTCCCATGGCGCGGGAGATCTGGGTTCACGTCCTGGCTGCGGCGGTTCCCGCCTGTACCCCCAAATTCGTTACATTGGTGTCAGAAGTGGGATGGTGAGACCGTGAGGCCATCGCGTGCGCCCAGGGGCGTGAGGGAGTTGATATGCTGAATCACGGGGACGCGCTTCCCGAAGGAGGGGGGAATAGTGTAACGTGCACGGATAAATAGACTCGCTAGCCCTTGGCTAACGGATTGGACCCTTCAGGCGACTGGTTAATGTTGTCGCCCGTGGTGCGGAAGATCGGGGTTCGCGTCCTGGCTGCAGCGGTTTCTGGACTGCCACCCTGAATTTGCTACAGTATATTTCCACAATACATCCATGGGAGGAAACCACTTGGTCTTACAACCAAGAGCCCGTCGAACGGTGTCTATTAGTTTCTGTCTAGGTTATTAATTTAGCGGGTAAATGTCTAATCTGATGCTGTAGCTTAACAACATTTTAAATAATATGACGGCTCGGGCGGCCGGGTAGCGCAGCGGTCTATTCCGTTGCCTACCAGGATCTTTTTCTGAACTCATTTACAAAAGTTAAAAAATTATTAAGTAGTCAAACGCTCTAAGCAAACCACTAAACAAAAATGCATTGTGTAAGCCCTTGGTTCTATCTTCCTCTAAATTAACTCAAAATGACTAATCTGAATTATATAGTATACCATATACTGATATAATAACAGAGTTTGCTTGGTTGTTTTTGGATAAAGAATAAAAAACAGGTTCTGACCATATTTAAAGCCGTTAGACTTACTGACTTTGTTCTACAGAACAAACTGCAAGGTGTTAGGCAATCCCTGCCATGGTGCACCAACATAACACCAATTTACACGGTTATCTTAATCTGAGCAGACTGGCATGAAGTGACTGGATAAGCAACATGCATCATTACAGAGTTAAGTGTGAATGTGATTTTTGGACAAAGCAACAACGTGTATTACCATCTTCAGGTTCCTGAATCAAATCAAGTCAATTTAATTTCATAGCCCAATATCACAAATTACAAATTTGCCTCAAGGGGCTTTACAGCAACACAACATCCTGTCCACTTTATTATAATAAATAATGCTCTGCCCTGAAACTAGACTTGTGCAAGTATTTGTGGTCATGGACCTATTACAAGCCTATTATCTATTACAAGAGAGCTGATGAGACTTTTTACCAAAAATTAGGCTACTTTGAAATAATAATAATAACAATAATGATAATAATAATAATAATAATAATAATAATAAGCTGATATACCTCAACGTTCATAGTCTGACGATGTGTCGGACTCAGATGAGATAATGTTAGATATCAGGCTGAAGTGTCTCTTTAACTAACACATGAACATATTCACATTGACGTTAGATATACTTCAAGGCTATTTGTTAGATATGACGTCGTGGCAGACTGTCTCAAGTTGCAGTCTTGGTTGTACACATTACACACTGTAGCCTAATACAGCGGTTCTCAACTTTTTTGGGGCCCAAAAGTCAAACCAGAATCACAAGACACACCACCTCACGATAATCATTTATGCAGATTGTCTCAAATGTCATGATTATATTGTCTTTAGAGATATTTCCCCCATATGTCACACCGACAAATTATCAAACCTGACAGGCATCGATGACATCACTCATCAAAAATATGTAGGCCTATTTATATGACTCAGTACAAGAGCTTGCAAGACAAGTGTGTTACACATTATTGTTCAGATTAAATAAGAACAGCAAAAATAACTACAACTATTGTGATAAGCCAATATCGTTTATGATTTGGAGATGATATCAAGGCCCATGACTGATGCAATAACAAAAAGATGCCTTGTTGATGTGCAATCAGAGATTGCAGAAACAGACTAGAGAACAGTGAAATGTCAACAATGGCACAAGCAGCACTTCTATGTGGAAATAATAGGCATCAGATTAATGCTGAGTTACATCACACGACTTTTAAAAATCTTGTAAAAATCCTGTAAAAGGAAAGCAGCTCACATCTAACGACTGTCTGAAGACTGTCTTATAAAAATCGTTGTTGGTGGAGCGCACACTAGGCGATTTAGGAAGGACGGAGAATCACAGTGGGGTCGCACATCACAGGACTTTACAAGACTTTTTCAGTTCCTTGCGCTGTTACAACAATTTGCCACGACAACGCAGTGTGCCGAGACGTTCATCCGCGTACGTCAGCGCAACCAGTCCTGAGAAGCTGATTTTCTTGAAACAGGTGAGAAAAGTTCGCCAAACACCTTCACATAATGTTATGTTTTCTTCTCTTCTCTTCTCACTTACGTTACACGCAACAGGGCATTCATACCATTGGTGCCACCTACTGGCATAGAACACAACACATAATAATGCCCGGCTGCTAGCTAACGTGTCCATCCATCCGTTGTCTTAACCGCTTGTCCTGTTCTCAGGGTCGCTGGAGCCTATCCCAGCAGTCATTGGGCGGCAGGCGGGGAGACACCCTGGACAGGCCATCACAGGGCTGACCCCCCCCCCACCGCACCGCACCGCACCGCACCTCACCTATTCCTAGGGACAATTTAGTACCGCTGAGGAAACTGGAGCACGCAGACATGGGGAGAACATGCAAACTCCACACAGAGGACGACCCACCAAGGTTGGACTACCCCGGTGCTCGAACCCAGGCCCTTCTTGCTGTGAGGCGACTATTGTATTTAGAAATCACGTCAGGACACAGCGCTGTCGCTCGACACAACCTCTCCGTGGCATTCTTTATTTAGACTGACACAGCATCAAAGGCAGACCCGATCAAACAACCCAGAGCCCGCAGGCATCACCAATCGATCCCAGCACAATAGAACAGCACCAAATCAAATGCAGCACTGTCGATGTGTGCATACATAACATTTCCCCCCCCCCCCCCCGGCAGGATTTCAAACATGAAAGGTTGACACAAAGTCCTCTAGGTGGCCAGGGCGTAAACGTGTGCGAACAGGTCGCGGGGCGGCTCGCCATGCTGAGGGAATGGCTATGGTTGTGTCACCAGCTGTGTGTGGCGGAGCTGACACCTTCCGTAGACGACTGGCGTGCCACCGAGTGCCATCGCTGAGGAGGTAAGTGGCTGGGCCCAGCTGACGGGTGACTTGGAGAGGAGAGGACCAGTATGAAGCCATTTTATTGTCCCTGTGGGGCCTGCGGACCCTGACCCAGTCTGACACATTGATGTCTGGCACCCTGGTTCGTTTTGACTGGTCAAACCGTTGCTTCATCCGCGTCTGCTGACGAGTGACTGAGGCTCTGACCCCAGAGGGAGGTGCCTGAGGTGTGGAGGGGCGGAGCCTGTCAAGGGGCATGCACAGTTCCCGGCCTAGCATGAGAGAGGCTGGGGAGACGCCTGTGGTCGAGTGCTGTGTGGCCCGATAGTGCAGCAGAGTGTGACGGATGGCCTGCGTGAAAGAGCACCCTTGGGCCATGTGTGCTCTGAGGCCGTTCTTCAGTGACTGGTGAAAACGTTCAACGCCGCCATTGGCCTGGGGGTGGTAGTACGCAGTGCGTATATGACGGATGCCCTTGCTGTCGAGATAAGCAGTGAACTCAGCAGAGACCAGCTGAGGGCCGTTGTCAGTGGTGATGGCCTTTGGGAGGCCCCAGCGAGAGAAAAGAGAGTCCAGGAAGTCGATGATGATCTGTGAGGTCACAGTGCCGGAAGTGGTGAGTTCAGGCCATTTTGAGTGTAGATCGTAGGCGACCACCATGAAGCGTTGGTGGTGGGGAACTCCATGGATCTCACCACAAATGTCCAACTGCAGGTGTTCCCAGGGCTGAGAGGGCCAGGCGAGAGGTTGCAGGGGTGGGGGAGCCTGGTGGCCAGTCTTGCCACTCACAAGGCAGGCAGAACAGTCCTTCACCAGAGCCTCAATATCTCTGTCTATCCCCGGCCACCACACCAGGTCTCGGCAGCGCTGTTTCAGTTTCACAATGCCCAGGTGGCCTTCATGCGCCGTATTCAAAACACGTGCACGGAGAGCAGCTGGGACCACTGTGCAAAACCCACGTGCCACGCAGGTGTCGTTCCAGCAGGAGAGCTCCTGTCTGACTCGGGCGAACGCAGCCAGCTCCTCTGGGACCTTGTGAGGCCAGCCGTTCTGGATGTAGGTGCGGAGCTGGGAGAGGACAGGGTCCTGTTCGGAGGCTGCCCTCAGCTCCTGCAGAGAGACAGTGGCCTGGAGGGGTGTGTGTAGCATTTGGACAATGTCCTTTTCCACACAGTCAGTGTCCGTCTGTGGAGCTGGGGTGGAGACAGAGCGAGAGAGCAGGTCGGCGACAACATTGTCTCTGCCTGGGGTGAACTGCAGGCTGAAGTTGTACTGGCGGAGGCGGTCAGACCAGCGGTGCAGCCTCAGGGGTTTGTGGCCTGTCCCAGATGTGGACAGCAGCGCTGTCAGGGCCTGGTGATCTGTCCTGAGGGTGAAGGAGCGGCCATAGAGGTAGAGGTGCCACCTTTCACAAGCCCAGATACAGGCTAACGCCTCACGCTCACCCACGGAGTACCGCTGCTCGGTCAGGTTGAGGGCACGGGAGGCGAAGGCAATGGGCTTCTCCACACCGTTCTGGGTTTGAGACAGCACGGCCCCTATCGCTGTGGCTGATGCGTCACAGGTCACAAAGGTGGAGCTGGAGATGTCGAAGTGAGCCAACACTGGTGGTGAAGTCAGTTGAGTCTTGAGATCACGCACAGCGTCACTGTATGCCTTTGACCACACCCATGGCTCGTCCTTACGCAGCAGCTGGCGCAGGGGGGCTGTGGTCGCAGAGTACTGGGGAAGAAACCTCAGGTAGTAACTTGTCATACCCAGGAAGGAGGCGACCTGGGCGGCCGAGCTGGGCTCAGGGATGGCCTGAATGGCGTCCACGTTGGATTGTAGTGGAGTTACACCGCTCGCTGACAGCCGGAACCCAACGAAGTCGATGGCTGGTACAGAGAGGACACATTTCTCAGCATTGAGAGTTAGCTTGTGCTTGGACAGGGCTGCGAAGACCATGTTAAGGCGCTTGTCGTGGATTTCACTGGTGGGCCCGTGTACCACTATATCGTCCAGATAAATGGCCACGCCCAGTATGCCAGCCAGCACGGAGACCATGATTTTCTGGAAGCAGCTAGGGGCGGAGCTGAGACCGAAAGGCATCCTGGTGTAGCGAAACACTCCTGCATGTGTCACAAAGGCTGTGAGGTTTCGGCTGCTGGGGTGGAGGGGCACCTGTAAGTACCCCTGTCTGAGGTCGAGCTTGGAGAACACCTCAGAGCCATAGAACTGAGCAGTGAGTTCTTCTGAGGTGGGCAGTGGATACTTATCAGGGACCACTGCCTTATTTACTGCACGTAGATCGACGCAGACACGCAGGCCCCCCGACTTCTTCTTAGCCACCACGAGGTTTGAGACCCAAGGTGACGCGTCCACCGGTTCAATGATGCCAGCTTCCAGCAGTTGTTGCAGCTCGGCGGAGACCCCATCACGGAGAGCCAACGGGATGCGGCGCAGTGGTTGGATGACAGATTTCACAGCAGGGTTGAGGAGAGGTTGATGGGTGAAGGCGGAGAGGCAGCCCAGCCCCATAAACAGCGATGGCCACTTCTGCTGCCAAGGTGTGGCGACAGTCAGGATTGCTGCCCCCCTTGTGTCTAAGAGGGAAAACCCCAGAGCGGAGAACAGGTCCAGGCCCATCAGGTTGGCCCCACGGCGTGCCACATGAAAAACTGCATTGGGCACCAGCTTGGTTCCATAGCGGACAGTCACTTGGAGAGAGCCAACCAGATCGATTTTGGAGTCACCATACCCACAGAGGACAGCTGAGGGTGCGGACAGTGGCAGTGAACCGAAAAATTGACTGTAGGTATCAACATTCAGGAGAGACACACTTGCACCGGTGTCCAACAGCAGGGGGATGCACACATCATTAATGTTGACTGTGCATGATTTGAATGACACTGGCCCAGAGCTCACCTTGTGAATGACGGCGGTTGAAGACTGGGGGGTGTGGCCCTCTGACCCAGCCGGGGAAGATCGACAGACGTTGGCAAAGTGATTGTGCTTACCGCAGCTACGGCATGTCTGGCCACGGGCAGGGCAGTTCTGAGCCCTTGAAACATGAGACCGAGACCCACAGTTACCACAGGACTGTTGAGGGCGGGGCCGAGAACGCCGTCGTTGCAGTTGCAAGACGTCCCCAGTGGAGTCGGCGCCCGCCTCGCTCTGGCTGGGTTGCGTCCCGAGGGGCAGCCGTGAGTAGAGGGAGGAGTCGTTGGCAGCTTGACTGGAGGTGGCCACTTGCTGTGTATTTAGCATAGCAGCACACTCAGCTGCTCCCTCAACCTGTAGTGCGATGGTAATTGCTCTGGACAGCAGCAGATCATCTTTTTCCAGCAGGAGAGTCTCACGCACCTTTGCGTTGTTGGTGTGTTCGATTAGCTGGTCGCGAACCATCTCGTCCTGAAGCGCGCCAAACTTGCATGAGCTAGCTAGCCCTCGCAAATTAGCTACGTACTGCCGCACAGACTCACCAGGCAGTTGGTGTCGCTGACGGAATATAAATCGCCGAAGGAGGGCACTCTGTGGAGCAGCGAAATGGGTGCTCATAAGTCCCACAGCTTCGGCAAAGCTTGTGACGTTCCCCAGAGTCCCGAGCACACGATGACCCTCTGCTCCCAAGCAGTGAAGCAACAGAGCCGTCTTCCTAGCCTGGCTCACGTCGTCGAGCCCTGAGGCGATGATGTAATTTTCAAAACTATGTAGCCAGCGAGTCCATGGTACCGGAGGCTCGCCAGGTAACGCCAGGAAGGGGGCAGGTGGTGGGAGAGAGATATCAGCCATCCTCGTCGCCAATATTGTATTTAGAAATCACGTCAGGACACAGCGCTGTCGCTCGACACAACCTCTCCGTGGCATTCTTTATTTAGACTGACACAGCATCAAAGGCAGACCCGATCAAACAACCCAGAGCCCGCAGGCATCACCAATCGATCCCAGCACAATAGAACAGCACCAAATCAAATGCAGCACTGTCGATGTGTGCATACATAACAGCGACCGCGCTAACCACTGCGCCACCGTACCGCCTAACATGTATAGGAGGGCATTCAGAGGCAGTTAAAGCAAGTGGAAAGAAGGTGCTCTTTGGACGGAGGGAAAACGTCAGAATACGCCTAATCAAAAAAACGGATCCAAGGCACTCTTCCAAATAGAATAAAACGCTTTAATACATGACTAGTTCATAAGAGAACCAATTAAAAAGCCATAAACAAGCTTTTTAATCTGTTCTATTATGAACTCGGGTTTAACGGCGGTTGGCATTTGGTTCTATTGTAAACTCATTCATTGGCAGTTGGCAATCGACGCGAGCAGTTGCGTCACAGCACGTCCGACAGACCCCCGACAAAATCAAACCATTTTGAAATGATCCGGTAGGTTGCTGATAATTTCCAGACTGGAGCGGGACAGAAAAATCCCGTTTTGACCATCTCACATTACAGGACTGTTAAAACTGACAAGACTCGGGATTTCTTCAGATTATTCTGCGACAGTAGAATTAGTCGGAGTTCCGTCGGGGATTTAAAATCAGGGCAAAAGTCGGCTGATGTACACTAGCCTTAATTACCAAAGTGGAAGCCAATGACGTGGCAGAAACTTTGGGGTGGCCAATCAGATTTTAGGGATGGTACCGGCCTGTCACAGCCTCTCGCCCTTGACATCAAAGCGATCGCCCTTGACACCTGCTACACCAGCTGACACCTGCTGACCCCCCCTTCACCCCGGCAATCGCCCTCACCCTTAAAAGGCCTCCACTATGGACCAGTCCTCGCTGGAACGTCCTCATTCATGGACTTCTGCCTGCCTGCCTACCTGCCACAGAGCCACCTCCTGCTCTACCCCCGAGATCGGTCACTTCAATAAAGACTGGATTCTTCCCTTACCTGGTTGTCCCGTCTGCTTTTGGGTTCCTTCCCGATACGTGACAGTACGTTCCAGCCACTATGGACCCAGCAGACCATTCCACCACAGACCTGGCCACGGTCTGCCAGGCTGTAGCCAACCAGGAATCGGTCCTCGGCCAGCACAGCCAGGTGCTACAGGGGATGGCTGATGCCCTCTGTGGGCTCAGCTCAAAGATCTCCGGAATCCAGACCCAACTTAGTGCCTCCGCTAGCCCGGGATCCGCCCCTCCAGCTCCGCCACCCCCAGCGCCATCAACTTCGGCTAAGGAACCATGGGTTGCCCCGCCCAATAAGTATGATGGAGATTTTGGACTTTGTCGCCCTTTTTTGATGCAGTGTGAGATTGTGTTTAACCAGCAGCCCCAGTCATATTCCATGGATGGAGCCAAAGTCGCTTACATCATGGGTCTTCTCCGGGGAAGCGCCCTGGATTGGGCTACAGCGGTGTGGGAGATGCGGGCCTCCACTTCCTCATCCTACGCTGAGTTCACCACTGCTTTTCACCAGGTTTTTGATCATCCCGTGCGGGGAAAGGATGCGTCAAAAAGACTGGCTACTCAGTTGAGTTCCGTACGCTATCAGCGGAGAGCGGATGGAACAACGAGTCCCTCCAGGCCGGCTTTTCCAACGGGCTGAGCGAATCCATAAAGGACGAATTGGTTTCCTGCCCCGAGCCTGGAGGGTTGGAGGAATTGGTTACCCTGGCCATTCGTGTGGACAACCGTCTCCGGAGCGGAGGCGAGAGAGGACGTGCCGCCTTCCTGGTCACAACAATTTACCACGGGCCACACCTCCAAACTCTGGGGCCGAGCTCGCTCGACTGAGGTTGCCGTCTCCGAGAAAGCCCGAGGCGTGACTCTTCCCCAGCTTCGGAGCCGATGCAACTCGGCCGCTTCTGGCTCAACCCGGAGGAGCGTCAACGCTGCATCACCGAGAACAGCTGCTTGTATTGTGGTCAGCCTGGTCACTTTCTCGCCTCCTGTCCTCACCGTTCCGTCAAACTAGCAGGCTCACGAGGGAGGGGGAGGATCCTCGTGAGCCCAACTGTCTGCCCTCTGTCTCCTCGTCCACGTACCCAGTTGCAAGCTACCATCAGTTTTAAAGGTCAGTCCACTAAACTTTTGGCTTTAATTGACTCTGGAGCTGATGAAAGCTTTTTGGATACAAGTGTTGTGAAGCAGCTAGGTCTTGCCACTGTGAGTCTGGACCAGCCTCTAATGCCCTGGATGGACGTCTCCTGGCCCGGATAACCTCTAAGACCGAGCCTGTGCGCCTCCTGTTGTCGGGAAACCATCAAGAGGAGTTAAGTTTTTTCATTATCAATTCTCCCTTTGTTCCCATTATACTTGGTCATCCCTGGCTGGTTAAGCATAGTCCCCATATTGATTGGTCATCGGCCAGAATTTCAAGTTGGAGTCCCGTCTGTCATGCCATATGCCTCCAGTCTGCTCTGCCTCAGTCTGTCCCCTGTCAGGTGTCAAGCCCTGAGACCTCTGACCTGTCACTGGTGCCTCCAGAGTACCATGACCTCCAAGCCGTGTTCAACAAGCAGCAAGCTCTCTCCCTGCCTCCTCATCGCCCCTATGATTGCGCTATTGACCTGCTGCCGGGCGCTCCCCTCCCCAGCAGCCGCCTATATAGCCTCTCCAAGCCTGAGCGGGAGTCCATGGAGAGGTACATCAAGGACTCCTTGGCTGCTGGTCTTATTCGCCTGTCATCATCACCCCTTGGTGCGGGGTTCTTTTTTGTGGCCAAGAAGGACAAGACCCTCCGGCCGTGTATTGACTATAGAGGCCTCAATAACATCACAGTCAAGAATAAGTACCCTCTGCCCCTCATGACTTCCGCTTTTGATTCTCTCCAGGGAGCCACAGTGTTCACTAAACTAGACCTCCACAATGCTTACCACCTGGTCCGGGTTCGAGACGGAGATGAATGGAAGACTGCCTTCAACACCCCCTGGGGCATTTTGAATATCTGCTGATGCCGTTTGGTCTCACTAATGCCCCAGCTGTCTTCCAGAGTCTGGTCAATGACGTCCTACGTGACATGTTGGATCGTTTCGTTTTTGTTTACCTGGATGATATCCTGATTTTTTCCAGAGACCTGTCAGAGCATGTCATGCACGTCCGCCAAGTCCTTCAACGGCTACTGAAGAACTGCCTTTTCATAAAAGCAGAGAAGTGCGAATTCCATGCCCCTTCAGTCACCTTCCTGAGCTACATCGTGGCCGATGGGCAGGTAAGAATGGACCCCGCCAAGGTCAGAGCGGTTCTTGAGTGGCCAAGCCCGACCAGCCGTAAGCAGCTTCAGAGGTTCCTCGGGTTTGCCAACTTCTACAGACGGTTCATCCGCAACTACAGCCGCATTGCGGCCCCACTAACCGCTCTTACCTCCACCTCCAGACCGTTCCTGTGGACCCCTGTAGCAGAGGCAGCTTTCCAAGCCCTCAAGCACCGCTTCACCACAGCTCCTATCCTCATCCAGCCAGACCCAACCAAGCAGTTCGTTGTAGAAGTGGACGCCTCTGAGATTGGGGTGGGGGCAGTCCTTTCTCAGTGCTCCAGTGAGGATGGCAAGACACACCCCTGTGCCTTCCTGTCTCGCCGTCTCTCCCCAGCTGAAAGGAACTATGATGTGGGGAATCATGAGCTCCTGGCGGTGAAATTGGCACTGGAGGAATGGCGACATTTTCTGGAGGGGTCTGAGCTCCCTTTCATAGTGTGGACTGACCATAAGAACCTGGAATACATCCAGTCAACAAAGTGACTCACCGCGCGCCAAGCCAGGTGGGCGCTCTTTTTTGGTCGTTTTAATTTTTCTTTGACGTACAGACCTGGCTCCAGGAATGCCAAGCCCGATGCTCTGTCTCGTGTGCATGGGGAGGAGTCTGAGCCCAAGCTCCAACCTGACACCATCGTTTCCTCTACCTGTGTGGTTGCGGCTGCGGCTGTCACCTGGAACATTGAAAGGCAGGTCATGGCAGCACAACAGACTCAGCCTGACCCAGGTAACGGTCCCCCCGGGCGCTTGTTTGTTCCAGACGCTGTTAGATCTAGCGTGTTGCAGTGGGCTCACTCTTCCAAACTTACCTGCCATCCTGGAGTAACCCGTACCCTAGCCTTCCTCCGCAGGCGGTTCTGGTGGCCTTCCATGACGGAGGATACTGGGTCTTTTGTTTCTGCCTGACCCGTTTGTGCCCAGAATAAGCCCTCCACTCGGACCAGTGCCGGTCTGCTGTGCCCCCTGCCTGTTCCACACCGTCCCTGGTCGCATCTGTCCTTGGATTTCGTCTCTGGTCTGCCTGCCTCCGACGGTAACACCGTTGTACTGACTGTTGTTGATCGCTTCAGTAAATTTGCTCACTTTTTGCCCTTGTCTAAACTGCCTTCGGCCCGAGAGACTGCGGATCTGCTGGTCAGGGAGGTTTTCCGGGTCCACGGTCTTCCCCGTGATATAGTGTCTGACCGTGGCCCCCAGTTCACTTCTGCTGTCTGGAAGGCTTTCTGCTCTGCCATCGGTGCCACCGTCAGCCTGTCATCGGGGTTCCATCCTCAGACCAACGGCCAGGCCGAGAGGGCCAACCAGGCATCGGAGACTGTCCTCCGCTGTCTGGTGTCTGCCAACCCATCCTCTTGGTCCTCACAACTTCCCTGGGTAGACTATGCCCATAACACCTTGCCATCGTCTGCTACTGGGTTGTCCCCTTTTCAATGCCTTTACGGCTATCAGCCCCCCCTTTTTCCTTCTCAAGAGGTAGACATTCCGGTTCCGTCTGTCCAGGCCCATGTCTGTCGGTGCCGTCGGACCTGGCGGCAAGCTCGTGCTGCACTGCTCAGGGCCTCCGGCCATTACCAGCGTTTGGCGGATCGTCATCGCACCCCTGCTCCGGACTACTCCCCCGGTGACCAGGTATGGCTCTCTACCAAGGATCTACCCTTGAGATCGGACGCTAAAAAACTGTCCCCCAGGTATATTGGTCCCTTTCCCATTGTCGAAGTCATTAACCCCTCTGTGGTCCGTCTGAAGCTGCCCCGCACTCTCCGGGTTCACCCTTCCTTACATGTGTCCTGCCTCAAACCTGTCTACCAACCCTCTAGTTCCTCCGCCCCCCCCCCGCCCCCACCTCCTCGTATGATCAACGATCATCCGGCTTAAACCGTTCGTCGTCTCCTGGCCTCTCGTCGCTGCGGTCGCGGCCTGCAGTATCTTGTGGACTGGGAGGGATATGGCCTGGAGAAGAGGTGTTGGGTCCCTCGTCGCCTTGTCCTGGACGCGAACCTCATCCGGGACTTCCACAGGACGCACCCTGACGGGCCTGGTAGGTCGCCCGGTGGCGCCCCTCGGAGGGGGGGTACTGCCACAGCCTCTCGCCCTTGACATCAAAGCGATCGCCCTTGACACCTGCTACACCAGCTGACACCTGCTACACCAGCTGACACCTGCTACGCCAGCTGACACCTGCTGACCCCCCCTTCACCCCGGCAATCGCCCTCACCCTTAAAAGGCCTCCACTATGGACCAGTCCTCGCTGGAACGTCGCCATTCATGGACTTCTGCCTGCCTGTCTACCTGCCACAGAGCCACCTCCTGCTCTACCCCCGAGATCGGTCACTTCAATAAAGACTGGATTCTTCCCTTACCTGGTTGTCCCGTCTGCTTCTGGGTTCCTTCCCGATACGTGACACGGCCACCCCTTTAAAACCGCGCATGTTTGGCATGTGCTGTCGATTAACGAAATAATGACAAAGAAGCCCATGAAAATAGAGGAATGCCAAGTGCAGCTCTCCTCCACTGTTAAAAAGGGCTCATAAGTATTTTCAGTTGTTTAAACAGAGGTCAAGTCAGTTTCATTTGTATCTCTTTTGTTTACACATTACTATCACCACTTCCTACTTCTGGCTGTTCTGACGGTCCATTCTCAGCGGTGAAGTTCCTGTAACTGCCTGATCCGTACCGGAAACCCGATTTGTTCTACGCATGTGCTCTTTTGTTATTGTCGGCTCACACAGGCGCAAAGGAAGCGTGGTCATGGTTAAATTGAGGTTGAGATTAGAACAAATCGGGTTTCTGATAGGTTGTGACAGTTTGTCTGTGAATGTTCTCATTCATCCAGGTCATGGTTATCCAAAGGAGTTGAATCAAGGTCAACTGGACTTGGTATATATCCGTGAAGACGTTTCGCCTCTCATCCAAGAGGCTTCCTCAGTCCGTGCCTTTCTGACTAGACCAAGCTAGTCTGACTGGCTGGTGATGAGACTCAGAATTTATCCTCTTGGAGTCGTTGTCCGAGCTATAGATGTCCATGGCTCTTTGTGTCCCGAGGTTTACCAACGCCCGTCACTAACAGAGCCATAGATATGAGTGGCTCTTTTGTGTATCGATGTTTGGCCGCGCCCATTGTGACAGTTCTGTAAAATAACAGCCGTTTGCCGGTGGAGCCCCTGGCCACGGAGGGGCACTGTTCTGTTACTGCCCCTCATTCAACCAACATTCGAATGAAAATCTTCCGCTTTCCACCAGTAGTACGTCAATGCGAGAAGGTGTGTGTTACACAGAGGCACAAAACTGGGGCGTCCGGGTAGCGTAGCGGTCTATTCCGTTGCCTACCAACACGGGATCGCTGGGTCGAATACCCGTGTTACATCCGGCTTGGTCGGGCGTCCCTACAGACACAATTGGCCGTGTTTGCAGGTGGGAAGTCGGAGGTGGGTATTTGTCCTGGTCGCTGCACTAGCGCCTCCTCTGGTCAGTCGGGGCGCCCCCCCCCCCCAGATAAGCAGAGAAGGAATGGAGCAGCGACTGGGACGGCTCAAAAAAGAACGAGGGAGGTGGTGGGAACAGCGGCCATCTTCTGGTCGAAAGCGTCATTACCGTTACTGAACTAAAGGCAATTTGAAAATTCAAACAACTTGTCGACATTTTTCTTTCTGTTGACAGTTTTTTATTGTTGACATTATTGAAAATTTAGAGTGTTCGTTTAGTTTCCCATAGTTAAATAGATTAAGTACAGATAAAAAAGACAAGAATGAAAACACATTTTTTTCATTTCACGGCCCCTTTAAACCATTTGTCACTGTGACTGTTAGCTAAGCTAATCGTGCTGAATATCATTGCAGATCTCAGGAGAAACCGAGCAGGGGCGGGTTTATGCAAATTACCGAGTCACTAATGATTGTCTGATTTGACAGGCGCTTAGGTGTGATGTAGAAGCAGTAACCAATTCTGACAGGAGTGTTTCGTCTGGTAATTTTTCCTGATACTAGACCAGCATCAGCATCAGTTACATCAGCTTCATGATTTCCAGCCCGTAAATATCATCTCACACTGCTCAATCAACACCCAAACTAGGCAAACCCCATTTTCTAAAATATAGCTCCTTTGGGGGGGGGGGGTGCTTTAATCACCACGGCGCTGGCTTTAATTGATGGGTTTATGTATGTTATGCTCAGGTGCAAGGACAAGCCAATCGCTATTTATGCATACCGGAAAATCTGCAAAGCAATACCCCGATGGCTCAAATGTCGAATAGTGATGCTATACGTAGCTACAGTTTAGCCTAGAGGCTTGCCGCGGGCTGATGTCTCTGTTCCAAACATAATATTAGACTCATTAGACCAAACTGTCTTTGGGCATGAGAGCAGAATAATGAAAGACTGAGATTCTGTGATGTTTCCTCTTACACAACAGTATCTGACCTCCCCACTGACATTTTATCTGAAAACGTTTGATCCAAAGCAGACTGGATGTCTCAGGAGAGAGGGAGGAAACCAAGAAAAACCATGTTTAGTTTTAGCTTTGTTTAAACAATCGCCGGTGAACATCGATTTATTTACATGGGCAATGACTGCACTTTAATTTAAGGTGTATGCACATCGTTAACACTTGGGAGGTAATACCCCTTGAAGGGGGGGCGGAATGACCCTGTGAATATGTCGGCAGAGAGTGGGGGAGGGACAGACAAAAGGAGGAAGAGAGTGTACAAGAAAAAGAGAGTGACAGAGCGAGGAAGGGGAGAGAGGAGGAGGGGAGGAGGTCGTGTTTCCTCTGCTGAGCCCACTTCCTGTCCTGATCCCAAAATGGAGAAACTGCGAGAGCGACATCACTGTCTCTCTGTCTCGCTCTCCATCGCTCTCTTACTACAGACGCACACACACACTACACACACACACACACTACACACACACACAAAGGAGAAACCTAAACCAGCCTCCTGCAGTGTGCTACAGAAGAGAAGAGAGGAAAAGGCAAGGAGTAGGGGGGGAAAAAAGAGTTCCCAGAGGTCTTTCAAATGTAAGGAAACCTTCATTTACAGACAGAGAAGGGCAAAGGGACATTTTGTCCTAAACTCACACTGCATTTTTGTAGCCTATTTTGTGAGTATTTGTTCCAAACTACCTCATGTAATCACTGCCAATAAATCACAGATAGTCACACACTGCACACCACGGCTTGAGGTTTACGGGTAATCTAAATAAAAAAAATTAAGCGAAGAATCAGTGAGGTTTTCAATAGATCTGTTCAATGCTCTAATATGCTTAAAACCACAGCGATACTGCATGCCGACTTTTATCAACCAAACACTTTGCTCTGCATTTGTGTGTGTGTGTATATGTGTGTAGGGCCTCATGACTTGAGTTAAGATGAATTTTCCCTGAGGCTGTTTTGATTGGACCTGCAGCTGAACTTTGTTATTTGATAAGAGCCAAGTACTCTTTTCTCTGTCTCCGTATGTCTGTCTGTCCGTCTGTCTCACTCTCTCTCTCTCACACACACAACGCACATACACTATATTTTAAATGATGCAATAACTGAATGATTTCATGCACAGACATAAACAACCAATATCCAGTGGCTAGCTGGCTGATCATTTGGCATGAAAAGTTGCTGGGTCCTAAGACTGCATGTCATTGAACTACCTTGTTTTTGGCCCCTCAGCAGATTGAAGGCCCTCACAGTCAAACTGAAATTTATTCAATAACGCTTGAAGTCCTTTTGAATTTCAATTCACCCATATCTTTTTTTTTTTTGGTACAGAGGCAATGGTGTGTATAGTGCATGTATAAACACACACACACACACACACACACACACACACACACACACACACACACATATACGTATATATATACATACATACACACACACACCGCATAATGGTTGCACATACAGTTGCAGTCAAAGGCAACCCCACTGAAGAAGAGAACACAAAAAAAATCGTTAAAATCCGTTAACTTGAAGAACAGTTAAACTGAACATGTGTTAACAATTTCAAAATAAGTTATATCCTCTTCTTGTCTCTCTCCTCCTCTGAGGGAGGAGGTTGGAGGTGGAGGATTGAGATATTTGTTTTGAGCATATACCTCTCTCTGGTGGTGCAATGGGAGTAATGCAATTTATTCGATGTGGACGAAAAGTCAGAAATGAGCAAGTCACTGAGTCAACAGAGCAGCTAATGCAAACGAAAATGACAAGGACAGAATGATAATGGCACACACAGACGTGCAGAGAGCTATGCAGAGAATGGTCAATATGTGCTGAAATAAAAGCATGAATCATAGTTTCAGGGTAATAAAAAGTTATCTCGAATTTTTTGAAGTCTGCTAAGCTGTAAAAATAAAAACCCTGTAAATCCACAACTTTCTGAACATGTTTGCTCCAGTTTAGATGGGATTCATGATTTCTACCAAGGTTGTTTTGGATGTGAGCACTAAGGTTTTTTTTTTAGGGAGTTGCTCCTTATCCGATGCGAGGATCTAAGGACAGGGTGTTGTGTTGCTGTAAAACCCCTTGAGGCAAATTTGTAATTTGTGATATTGGGCTATACAAATAAAATTAACTTGACTTGACTTGACAAACTAACGTGGGCTCAACGCTGATAAAGGCAAACACAAACAGAATATCCACCAAACAGCCATGTAATACCCCCTTCACTTAGATTTACATGTGACTACAGCTGGATATCATAGCCATAACAGTGAAAACCAATACCATATTTAAAGACTGTTTGACTGAAGGGCAGACTATTGACATCAGGGAAAAAAGGACAGAACCCAGGATGGACCCCTGGGAGCTTTTGTAAAATGGTAATCTGAACTCCATCATTGAGACAGGAAAAGCTCTTTCTGACAAACAAGTGGAGTTGACAGTCAGTTTAGCGACGCTGATGCTACTGTGCGAGAGAATTGTATCATCAACAGCTGCACAAAATACTGAGAAAACAGGCACAAAAGACTGTTCACATCGAAAGCAAGTCACTTTGAAGAGCAAAGAGATAGCCATATGGCTCACACAAGTAAAAGGATTAGCATCTGGTTTAAAAATTTTTTTAAATTAAATCAAAACAATTTAAAATAAATAAATAAAATTAATTTATAAAAATAAATGTAAAATAAAATAAATTTAAAACAAAACAAAAATAAACAATTTCATTATTGAATTATTAAAAATAGATAAATAAAAATAAAACATTATTACAATTATTAAATAAAAATAAATACATTTTAATTAAGAACAATTTAAAGATCTGCCCTTTGAGGGCCAAAAGTAGGTCTTGGTTTCTTAACAACCGAAGCCTCTCCACTGGGACAATGCCAGTGGATAGAGATAAATCAAGTAAGTTAAGATGTTCTGGGAAAACAACTTTAGAGACTTCCGTGAGACATTTAACTGGCAGAGCATCAGAGGCACAGGTAGCAGGCCTTCAGCTTAGCTATGGTCTTTTTGAGGTCTGCACAGAGAAGGATAATCAAACGAGTCTGGTGAAGAAGGCTGCACATCTTAAGCAGATGGTGTGATCTGTGTCCTCATATTCAGAAATAAAGTTTCATCAAAAAAAAAAAAAGGAAACAACTTTTGCATTACGTTTGCATGAGTGTCAGAAATAAGGTTTGACGCTGCATCAATTGGAACCCTTTAAAGGTCTAAAAAAAATAATGCGCCCTTCCATTTTTTTGTATTTAACTCCTGAATTATGTTTTTTCCTCATGTGTTTTAAGTGTTTAATGAGGTGAATAGGGACTTTAGAGAGGTGTCCATTTCTGCTCTGCTGTTCTGTAATCTGTTGTATAGCCGCTATTAATTAACCTGGCAAACTGGATTTGTTTTCTTTTTTATCTGGATTGAGACAGTGCAAAAGAGTCAAAGCATGTAAAATGGAAATCACCCTTCAGCTTGTCCGCACTAAGAGAAGACAAAAGCTCCAAAGCAAAAGCAAATCAAGGCAGAGGAGGAAATGGGTGTGAGGTGTGATTTGCTGTTGTGCAGGAGCCAAAATCGATGTGGCTATCATCTGTGAAACAAACAAACTCACATAGCACATGACCTAAGCTGAGACCGGGAGAGAAAACCAGAAAAAGATTGCAACCTTTAATGTGAGTAAGCTCAGTGATGGCTAAGACAAGGTTAAAACTTTCAAAAAAGTATCTGGAAACTCACAAGGCATAGAAGCTAGAGCTAGGCAACAGTCTAATATTATGTAGCATCTCCAAGTGGTATCATGTCAGAATCTACTTGACCCCTTGTGCAGGAAGGGTCAACTCAAATCCCTACAAAGTTATTCTGAGTGATCACCTTTATCCTATAATGAAAAAGCTCTATCCTGATGGGAGTGGTCTCTTCCAAGATGATAATGCCCCCGTCCACAGGGCACGAGGGGTCACTGAATGGCTTGATGAGTATGAAAATGATGTAAATCATATGCTATGGCCTTCGCAGTCACCAGATCTCAACCCAACTGAACACCTATGGGAGATTTTGGACCGGCATGTTTGACAGCGCTCTCCACCACCATCATCAAAACACCAAATGAGAGAATATATTTTGGAAGAATGGTGTTCATTCCTCCAGTAGAGTTCAGAGACTTGTAGAATCTATGACAAGGATTCTCCTTGAAAATCACAATTAACCAATCTAAGTGTCACTTAAATTCAACCAATATAATTCGTGCCCCCCCCCCACACACACACACCTGGATACTGTCCCCTAAAGCTGGCAAAACCAAAATTATGTTAAAACAAAGTATAAAGTTGCAGGCCTGGTTCGGTGCTTGTGATCGTTCTGGCCCAAAACTTAATGCCCCCTTCGCTCCTCCGTGAGCAAAAGAACAAGTGTGGTTGGTACCTGAGACAATGTTCCTGGTTTGTCTTTCTTCAACCGTCACGGTTGCAGGTTTAGCAGCAGGTTGGCGTCTCGCACAGTCACTGTCCGATGTCTATCCTCTCTCTCCCGCGTCGCCAGAAACACGCCGAGTGAAGCCCTGGTTGCTCCAAACTTCGTCTCAGGTCTCTGCTCTGCCCTCTGGTTGGAAGCAGCAGCTCACCCCTCGAACAGTTCAACTGAGCTAGTTAAACTTAAGCTAGCAACTGTCCGTCCACGGGTACTGAACCGACTCTATGCTACACGTCGAGCGCTTAGCTTGCTTGCTGGTTGTCCATCGTGCCCGATGATGACCATCTTCTTCTATTTGTGGGTCCTTTGAGGACTCAGATAGCAGAAGATACCTGCGCAGAGATGGTTTTTAAAGTGGCATGGGGGGTGCGCTTCTCCCAACGCCACATGACTTGATTGTAGAGGAGATGGTTCCGATGGCAAGGGGGATCCCTAGACGACCGGCACCTCCACACAACTGCAGGGGGCTGCCGGAAATCCAGTTTTTTGGAAACCGCCTCGAAGCGTGCCGCCACAGCTTGCTTTTCTGTTGGGGTAAGCTCCCTTAGCCTTATGTCTTCCAGACTCACCCACAAGGCAGCGGGGCAGTGGTTGATAGGTGCCAGGGTGTGTCCACCAGGGTGGGCCTGCACACCATATCTCTGGGGCCCACTGCTGCTCCGAGATCCCCTGCCAAGTTAGCCTGGGGCCGCAAGACCCCAGTTACCATGTGTGGCCACGGGGAGGCCTGGCAGGAGTCTTGGTGAAGGAGAGGCTATGTACTGGCAAGGGAAGGCTTACACGCTAGGATGCTTCCCTATTCGCCACAAAGGCTAGCCAGCGGCAGCAAGCTAAGGGCAGGAAGGACACAAGCGGGTTGGAAGAACACGTGCACCTTCCCTCCAGCTACACACTGCTGCACTAGACGCATCACAACACTCTGTGTGTATGTACACACACACACACGAGCGCTTAGCATTAGCAGTAGCACACACCTAAACGCTCTTTGAATTTCGGGTAGAAATTCCTCATGTTCCGACAATATATAATTTATACTCTCGCCCCGACTGTTGTGTAAACAATCCTAAGATATAAATTACACAATGGTTTGTGCACTCTAAACTTAACATACAACACAGAAGTTAACTGCATCGCGCTCACTCGCCGCTCCCTTCCGGCCCCGTCGTCCACCGTCCCTCCGCTCTCTCGTCCGTGCCGAAACACCTCCCCGACCTGTACTCCTGCAGCATGTCATTAGCCCCCGTAAACGCTGGTTTAGACAGTTTCCAGGAAAACATAATACTCTTTAATAAACAAAAACACATGACACTTTTTAAAATGATTTTAACCTGCTTAAACCCTTTTAAACTAAACCTTATTTAAATGTTTTAACACTATGTATACTGTCGCGGTTTTTCTATAGCCCGGATAACTATGGATGGAGGCGGGGACTTTTAGGTGCGACAAACCGGGCTTCACCACCGTTAGCTAGATAGCTGCGCCAATGCTAGGGCTGGCCTGCTAGTTAGCTAGTTAGCCGTGTGCTAATGGGTTAGCAAGCTCACCTTGGGACCAGGGCTGGTGATGGAACAGGGCGGCTGAGCTCTAGGCGGGGCGGGAGATGGATGGCTGCTCTCCGGGGTGCGTGTCTCTCTCTCCCTCCGTACTCTGGCTCCGGCGTGACCGGGTGAATGTCTCTCAGTCTCTCTGGGGAAGCTCACGGGGGTAGTCAGCTAGCTACAGGTACCGAGGCAGTCTGCTGCTAACACTACCACTGCTAGCCACCGTATCTGCTGTCTAGCCCAGGATACGCTAGGTTTCCCTGCTCTATCCCACGCTAAGGTGACAGTCTACGATATGGTTGCTAAACAGTTCTCCCCTTTGTCTCCCCCGCGGTGTCTAATATAGTTGCGTCTGTGACAGCGCGAGCTAACCTGTGATTGGTCCTCTAGCTGCACGTGCCCAGTGCAACAGTCCAAGTACATCCCCAGGCATTTCCCACTACACTGCCCCCCTCCAGCACTGTTGAGTCCCTTCAACATAAATGAACAACAGACTACAAAGATCAGTCTGATTAATCTAACACGATAAACGGGACAGAACACCCGCGAAATGAACTAGGCCCGGAACAAAGGGCGTCAAACAAATGTGGGTGGTCGCTATCCATACTGGACTCTTGTGACTAGCCTAGTAACCCCCAAGTCAACTAGTCACGTCCGTCAAAGTTAGTCTAGGAGCCAGGCGGGCCTCCGGACTGGCCGGCCCCGTCTGGTGGTGTACGGGAGATGGGACTCAGCGGCGTCGGCTTCGTCTCCTTCTGGGTCAGGGGCGTTGGACTGCCCGCCCGGAGCACAGGCTGCTGTCCCACGACGTTGGGTGATTGTCGACTCGCCTGAAGAGTAGCTGGCAGCAGTGTTTTGGAGCGGCTGGAACCGAGCCGGGGAGCCTGGTGTGCTGGGTCCTCCATCGTCGTTTGCGTGGAACAGGTCCTCCAGCCGGAGATCAAGGTCTTCATCGATCTCCTCCTGCTCTGTCACTCCTTCGTACTCCTCTGTTCTCTGCGCCCCCGGCTCCTCCATGTCAGCAGCGGGAGGACCTCCTTCAGGTGTTTCCTGCGGCCCTATGGCTGGTGCTGGAGCAGACAACAGAGCATGGCGCCTGTCATCTGTGCCCCAGATCTTCACCAGGCAGTCATCTGAGCCCGTGAAAATGCGTCGCCCGGTGCGGTCGAAGGTGACACAGTAGACAGAGGAGAGATGTCCCAGAATCCTCTTGTGCATCTTCATGTGCTGGTAGACAGCTGTAGGCAGTAGCTGGCGTAGACGGTAGGAGCCATTGAGCCGACGCCCATTGCTCGTCTCCACGATATTGGGTGGACTCCCATAGATAATAGGAGGCTCTGGGGGTCGTCCACAGTGCAGAGCAGCCAGCGCTGAGCCCTTCCACACAACATGCTTGCAGCTCTTGTTGGTACGCAGGAGGTTCTGCCTGCCGGCTCCCAGGATGCTGTGGAGACCAGGCACGCTGGCAGGAACCTCTTTCTCCAGCAGTGGACATACTCGAGAACACACTTGGAGTAGGTGGTCTGGGCTGATGTGCCTGTGCAACTTCACCTTGTTAATGTTGTCGATGCCACTGGCCAGGGTCTTGAGCTCGGGGGTGCTCAAGCTGTCTCCTACCGGCGGAGGACTTGGAGAGCTATCGCGACGCCGCTCGTCTTCCCATGCTACTCGCCGGACTCTCCCCCCTCCTTCAACCTCTCGCCCCAGCGTCGCTCCAAAGTCATACTCGCGTGCCTCAACCTTCCTGATTGCTTCAGCTAGTGTTTTGGGTTCTGCCCCCAGGACTTCATACGCGATGTTTTGGTTCTTCAGCCCGCGCAGAAAGGCTTCTGCAGCGTAGGCCTCCTGCAGTGTAACACCAACCCGCGGGTATGCCAGTGTGACAAGTCCCCTCACTTCCTCGCCAAACGCATAGAGGGTCATCTCTCTGGCCTGCTTAACCTCGCTGAGTTTACGGCGCGCAGTTCCCCCAGGCAGCTCTTTACCGTAGCGGCGGCGTAACTGGGTGATGAGCGCGTGGTAGTCATCTTTTATCGGAGCCGGCTGCGCGATGACAAAAGACATGGCGTTGTCCCTCAGTCGGAGATACAAGGCGTCCAAACAGGTCTCGTCGGTCCAGCCCCTCTTTCTCGCCATCCGTTCGAATGGTCCAACGAAACTATCCCAGTCGCCCTTACCATCAAAAGTGGCGAGGAGCTTGATGTCATTTTCGTGTCCTCGGTCGGGACCTTGTGAGCTTCGGTTGCCGCTCCGACTTTGAAGGTCTCCTGTCTGGCTCTGTTGACCTCTAGTGGAACCTGCCTGCCCTCCAACGCTGTCATCCAGCAGGTTTCGGCCGCCGTTGCTGTCCAGGGACATTTGGCCACCCTGCATCCCGTCGGGGGGTGGTACTGCAGTCGCTCCATTTTTTCCACCATGACCGATCGGAGTGCTGGTAAGTGGTGCGGGCTCACTGGGTCCATTTCCTGTATAGCGCAGGGCTGCTGGGGCCGCTTTGCTGCTCGGCCTGGCTGGCGTCTCCTCATTGCGCCGGTCGCTCAAGTTAGCCACTGCGCCCATAGCTGCTGGCAACAGGTGATCAGCGCCATCTCGCTGTCTGGCCCCTGGGTTCTCCCGGGCCGGGGTGAACTGCGAGAGTAGGCCCATGTCTTGCACCGTTCTGCTAGTTCGTTCTCCGAGCACAGCCCCTGCCGACCCTACACAACTATCGCTTTGAGGGCCACCAGGAGAAACCCCCTGCTTCACCACTTGAGCGATGGGCGACAAACCGGGAGGCTCACCCCGGATATCCGAACGATGACGGGCCCAATCGGCGCGCTGAATGGGAGGTGTGGGGGGACGAAATCTAGTCCATCGATATGCGCTGTGAGGGCCTCCATCTGCATCTCTATCTGGCGTTGCATCTTAACCTGGGCCTGGCGTTCCACGTTTTCCATCTGGCGTTGCATCTGAACCTGGGCCTGGTTCATGGTTTCCATCTGCGCCAGGAGGAGCTTCATCCAGGCGTGCTCCCCGGGGTCTTCTGTCCCCACACCAGCACCATCCAGACTCAACTCAGACTGTTCTTCTACATCTCCCTTGTCCTGTGACATTTTCACTTTTCCACTGATTTACGTGACTGCTGAAGAAATTACAGTGCTTCACAAAACGGCTGACTCACTCAGTTGCTAGCTGGGTTAGCTCACAGTGTGCAGGCTGAATTATGCCGCCATGTGACCGGGGCAGGATCCTCCGGTGTTGAGATTATGGCGAATCCCAACCTTTTATCCCACTTCTGACACCACTTGTCGCGGTTTTTCTATAGCCCGGATAACTATGGATGGAGGCGGGGACTTTTAGGTGCGACAAACCGGGCTTCACCACCGTTAGCTAGATAGCTGCGCCAATGCTAGGGCTGGCCTGCTAGTTAGCTAGTTAGCCGTGTGCTAATGGGTTAGCAAGCTCACCTTGGGACCAGGGCTGGTGATGGAACAGGGCGGCTGAGCTCTAGGCGGGGCGGGAGATGGATGGCTGCTCTCCGGGGTGCGTGTCTCTCTCTCCCTCCGTACTCTGGCTCCGGCGTGACCGGGTGAATGTCTCTCTCAGTCTCTCTGGGGAAGCTCACGGGGGTAGTCAGCTAGCTACAGGTACCGAGGCAGTCTGCTGCTAACACTACCACTGCTAGCCACCGTATCTGCTGTCTAGCCCAGGATACGCTAGGTTTCCCTGCTCTATCCCACGCTAAGGTGACAGTCTACGATATGGTTGCTAAACAGTTCTCCCCTTTGTCTCCCCCGCGGTGTCTAATATAGTTGCGTCTGTGACAGCGCGAGCTAACCTGTGATTGGTCCTCTAGCTGCACGTGCCCAGTGCAACAGTCCAAGTACATCCCCAGGCATTTCCCACTACAATACTATAGCATCACGCCTTATAACCACATGTTTTAACTGGGTTACAGTAGCCTAATCAGCAACAAGTTATTTCACACAGAAGAAAAATCTTGACAGTCTAACAATATGTTGCATTATAATATGTTAAAAACTATCAAGTACGTGATTCAAACGCGAAGACCAGCTATGTTCTCTAGACTTTTAACTGACTAGCGAGCTAACAGCCGGTTACCAACCATAATGCCTTCTTGGTCTACATTACACACAACATAACCTAGATAGCATGCAGAAAAGTTTGCGTGGTTAAACATCCTAAAACAGCACTCTAAAACAGTATTGGCATCTTAAATCATCATAGCTCTATGAATAGTAGCAATAGACATTTCAATTTTAAAGGGGTAACTGTCGTTACTGGTATATTTTGTTAGCTAATGTTGGATTAAAGCACTAGCCATTTAGCTAGCTAACTATGCTAGCTGACGTTAGCTCACCATACCTTGGCTCATTTGAGGCATCTATTTAACTAACGTTATTGTTAGTGAATGTTTGTTAGAAGACTAGACTAATACTTTATGTCTATCTCTGCGCAGATGAAGTGGATTATTAAACCGTTATAAAGAATCGTACTGACTACCGAACTTCTGCTGGAGGGAAAAATGCAGCCTTCGTTTATTCGGTAGTTTTGGGAGAAGAAAATGAACAGCGTCTCAGTGATGTAATCAATCCGCGCATGCAAGCGCCACACCGCCCACTTGTGGACAAACAAAGTCGTAAACAAAATAATAGTACAGTAACACATTAGTCATACAAATACACTGGTGTCATATCTCAACACTCCCACTTATGAATCATGAGCTTACTGTATACCTTTTCATATTCACAGAACAAAATTAAAAAAAAAAAAAACTTGGTATAACCCATACCACTCACATTTCACACACCAAACATTGCTTTAGCAAATGTCTTCAGTTTTACCTTGGATGTGGGCTTCGTCATTACATCTGCAACCATTTCGTCTGTAGGGCAATACACCAATGACATCCTTTCCTTTGACTCCTTGGAGTACACACAATGGTCTGATTGGTTTTGTGTAAAACCATCACCTGTCAAACACTCGTGTAACAGTAAGTTCCAATTGCGGCCTGACTGCTTGAGGCCATAGATTGACTTCTCTAGTTTACACACTAGTTTTTCTCCCTTCTCAATATAACCCTCAGGTTGTTCCATGTATATGTCATAGTCTATGGGGGCATGAAGATAGGCCGTCTTTACATCCATCTGGTGTAAAATCAGGTCATACTGAGCCGCCTTCTGTAGAAGCACTCGAACACTTGTTAGGTTGGCTGTTGGCGAAAATGTCTCCCCATAATCCACCCCAGCTCTCTGGCTATATCCCTTTGCTACAAATCTAGCCTTGTACTTGTCGTGTCCGTCTATATCTGTCTTTATCGAATACACCCACCTTCCTCCCACTGTTTTCTTGCCCTCTGGCAATTTCGTAAGGGTGAATGTTTTGTTGTCTCTTAGAGGCTCCATTTCCTCGTCCATTGCCCTGGACCACTTTTCTGATTCTGGCGATTCCATGGCCTCTTTAAAGGTCAGAGGGACACCGCACACTGCCCTGTATGCATATTCTATAGTAGTGAGTGAGCTGTCATCACTGTCACCCTGACTATAGTCAATCAGGTATCTCGGAGGGTTGTGTTCCCTTTGGGGGTACCTCCCACTGGCTGAGGCTTGTGACGTCACCCTTGGGTGCTCCTCGTCATCATCCTCGGGTGCTGACTGTGTACTGTCAGTCTGTACATTTTTCTGTACTCTAGGCTGAGTTGCAGCAGTCTCAACAGACTTTCTCTCTCTTACCCAGTCTTCTGGGTGCAGACCTGGTGTCTGAGTCTCATTTTCACTAGTTGCCTTGTGTACAAATTTAACTAGTCTGTGTTTCTGTACTTTCTCTTGGTCAGGGTAGTAGACTAGGTAGGCCGGGCTGTTCTTGTCGTGTCCTACAAAACGCCCCCTCTCACATCTAGAATCTAACTTTCCCTTGTGCTGCTGGTAAGCATAGCATTCTGTCCCGAACTTTTGCATTCTAGCCATGTTGCACTTTTTTCCTGTCATTGCCGTGTATGGCGTAGTGCCTGTGTGCTTGTTGAAGCATCTGTTTCTGGTGTGGGCTGCCTCCTGTACAGCATAATGCCAGAGGCTCTTTGGTAGACCACTATCTATTAGCATACACCTTGCCAACTCGAATAGTGTGCGTCCTTCTCTCTCTGCAATGCCATTTTGATGGGGAGAGTATGGGCAGGACGTCTCATGTCTTATTTTGTTCCCTCTCAACAGGGTTTGAAACTCCTTGCCTGTAAACTCAGTTCCATTATCTGACCTTATGCATTTCACTGTCCCATAGGGAGCTACATCTGCCAGAAATTTCTCGGTCGCTTGCACTGTGTCACTCTTTTTTTTTAAGAAATAAACACACACTGCCCCTGTGCACACATCTGTAAATGATTGCATGTACCTGAAACCATTAATGGACTCGTTTGCCACAGGACCGGCTAAATCAGTGTTTACCAACTCCAGTGGTGTCTTGGCTTTGTCTGTAGATTTCCTGTTCCTGTTTTGGGTAAACTTCCCTTCTATGCATACTGCACACTCTTTGTCAGGTTTACACACTTTACCCTTTATATGCATACCATCAGTGATATCCTGTAGCTTTATGATATCGTCATAGTTGCAGTGGCCCATTATCTCATGCCAAGTTTCTATATCATGGCTCACATGGCACTTTTCAACAACACATTCAGTTTGCAAATAGTACATTTTCCCCTGTACAAAAATGTCAAACCTGGTACCATCCGGTGAAATCAGGGCATCTCTGCCCTCTTGGAAGAACACACTGGCTCCGTGTGCTGTCGCAGACTTCACAGAGAAGAGCTCTTGGGGGTACGATGGAATATATAGTGCGTTCCGCAGTGTCACTCTACACCGTCGCCCCTCACTGTCGAGCAGACATACCGTAGCATCTCCCCTGCCCTGCACCACACCAAAGGTGCGCTTACTGTCCGCCAGCTCCATGCAGTGTTTCTCTGGCTCGAACGAGCTGTCAAAGCTCTTGAACTTCTTCTTATCATTGACTATGTGGGAAGAAGCCCCACAGTCCACAATCAATCCTGAGTTGAACTGTTGCCGTCGTCCTGGTCCTGCTGAGCTGGTCTCTCCAGCCTGCACTCTGAAGATGTAGTTCTCTTCTTCCGCAGCATTCCCCGGTCCCTGACCTCGACCTGCTCCGTGACCACCACCGCCGCCGCCACCTTGCTCGCGTGCACACCTGGCTCCATCAGCGCGGTCCTTCTTCTTGCACACTTTGTCCGTGTGACCCTTGACCCTGCAGAAGCTGAACCACACGCTGCGTGAACAGTCCGTTTTCCGATGGCCTTTGTCACCGCATCGCCAGCACACCGTTTGTTCATCGTCTCCCTCACAGCGTTTCACTGGCTTTTTCTTAGGCGCTGCGTGGGCCTTCATCACCCTCTCGGACGTCTCGTCCGATGCTGTAGCATTAGCTACATCTTCAGCCGCCTCAAAGTTTCTCAATTTGGCCTTAAATTGTCCCAATGTCAACTCACTGTCGCCATGTGTCACCATTAGAGTGAATGGCTTATATCTCTCGCGTAACCCCCTCATCACCATGGCCATCATTAGTCCCTCACTCGGTGCTTCTCCCGCCCCTTTGAGAGCCGTAATGATTTGTTCAGCTCGGATAATGTATTCGCTTATCGTCTCATTATCAGCTTTCTTTAGCCCAGTCAATGTTACATACAGAGTGACAATCCGGGGTCTGCCCTTACCAATGTAATGTTCCCGCAACACCCGTAGACTCTCTCTACCTTTGTCCTTCGTTTCTCTGAAGATCAGTCCCAAGCTTGTGTTGTCCAATAAAGGCGCCAATGCGCAGTAGGCGTCCGCGTTCCGCTCCTCGTCTAGGGCCTGCTCTTCCGCTGTCAAAGGTCCCACGGGCTCGGTAAGAATGGTGGTTTTCAGCCCCACACCATGCATGCAACAGAGCATTCGCTCTTCCCACAGTTCATACTCATCGGCCTGTCCGCTGAATGTGGGCCACCTGCTCTTCTTTCGCTCCATCTCTCTAGGTAGCGTTAGCTTAGCTTAGCGCTTAGCGTTCCGTTAGCTTCCCGATAGCCTCTCTCGATGCTAACTAGCTTCACACTTGCTAACTTGCTACTCCGTGCTAACCTGCGCGCATCCCGCCATCCGAGGTTATCACACTTTGTGTACTTCTTTTATCAAGCTACTAAATAATCCAACGTTATCTGGGCCCATAACCTGTTAGAAGACTAGACTAATACTTTATGTCTATCTCTGCGCAGATGAAGTGGATTATTAAACCGTTATAAAGAATCGTACTGACTACCGAACTTCTGCTGGAGGGAAAAATGCAGCCTTCGTTTATTCGGTAGTTTTGGGAGAAGAAGAAAATGAACAGCGTCTCAGTGACGTAATCAATCCGCGCATTCAAGCGCCACACCGCCCACTTGTGGACAAACAAAGTCGTAAACAAAATAATAGTACAGTAACACATTAGTCATACAAATACACTGGTGTAATTGGTCGTGGAAACATACATTTATCCTGCTGTTTTTTTGTCCTCCTCTGCTTTCCTCCTCTTTCACTTTCAGGTGACATACTTGCTTACAGTTATAATGCGCGTGAACCTGACCCAAGCTCTGACATAGGCAGCGGAAATTATTAAACCAGTAGCATTAATTTGTCAGTCTGTTAACAACATGATATCAAAATATTTTGTTTCCGTTTTTTGGTGATTACTGCTGATATCATATATCACACACACACACACACACACACACACACACACACACACACACACACACACACACACACACAAATATTGCAGTGAAGTCGGGGGACAACGCAACCACAGACACTACCGCGGCCGGGAAGCGAACCCGTATCGCCCTCACCGCAGGAGACTTCGCTAACTGCTCGACAAAAGGGTCAGACTCGTGTGCCAGCGGCCAGCGTGTCTATTTATCCATGCACGTTACAATATCTATATTTATAAACCTGTCGTGTTTGACATTTCAAGGGCCCTAAGCGACTGCTTAGTTCGCTTATGCCTTGGGCCGGCTCTGGATACGACTTTGACAATGGGGGATGTTTCTAGTCCGCCCAGCTCATACAAGCCTTCAGTTATGAGCCAGAAAGCTAACGTTATGCTAGCAAGACTCAAAGTCAACAACATTACGTATGGTTGACAAACAGTGACTATAATGTAGCGAATTCGGGGGACAACGCAACCACAAGAACTGCCGTGGCAGGGAAGCGAACCTATATCGCCCGCACCGCAGGAGACATGGCTAACCGCTACACTATAGGGTCAGACCCGCTAGACTAAAGGGTCAGACCCGCTAGCTAGCGTCTCTTCTTATCCATGCGCGTTACACTAACCCTCCTTCGGGAAGCGCGTCCCCGTGCTTAAGCATATCAGCTCCTACACGCCTCAGGGCGCATACACTTCCGAGGGCCTTACGGTCGCTCCATCCCACTTCTGACACCAATGTAGCGAATTCGGGGGACAACGCAACCACAGGAACTGCCACGGCCGGGAAGAAAACCTGTATCGCCCGCATCGCAGGAGACATCGCTAACCGCTAGACTAAAGGGTCAGACCCGCTAGCCAGCGGCCAGCGTGTCTTCTTATCCATGCACGTTGCATCATTTTACAGTTTGTTTGACTGCAAGACTAGCTAGCTATCCAGCCATGTCATTCTCCCCAAACCAATATCAACATTTTACGAACAAATGATAGGCTGTGTACTGTTGGCCGCAGCCCAAAGTAGCGAGTTGAATAGCGAATGGGATGTGATGTGTGACGATCCCTTATGTGACTCAAAGTAGGGGCAAATAAAAATTGGGTTTCCGGACATTTTCTTCATCTGGGCTGTTGAAGCGTTGTGTGTGTCTAGAAAAGCGCTATATAAATGTAATGATTATGATTATTATAAACTTGTAGATGCTTGTTAACTGGTTGTTAATTGATAACACAGAGACGATGTTTCCCTGATGTTTTTACATCGCTGCAAAGCACTTGATACGTTGAAGTGACAAAACAGTGCATTGGCCAGATTTCCAAAACACACTGTAATGAGTGCTTTGTTGCACCATCACACAAACAGGGAGATTTTGTTATTCTTTGTGTCGTCTGTAAACACGAGCAGCATCAGGGTTTCTGCCCCACGTTGTTAGTGTGCATGGGGTTTCACTATGTTCAATCTCTTTATACGGTGTGATTTATGGATTGGAATGTTTTAAACAAACACGATAAACGCAAGAAATACTGTAGCCAACTTGACTAGTGATCTCTCTCGGCTAAAGCCTTTCATACAGTCCATGTGAAGCCTCCTGGACTGATTTGGACTCCAACATCCATATGAGTATATGTTCATCTTGATCCGTGTAAAAGAAAACTAAATGTGGAGGAAACAGTCTCAAGAACATAATACAATCCTAACCTGGGGTTTCAGTCTTTGATCTATAATGTGTTTTAAAGCATATCAGGCATTTCCCCATTTTTTTGAGATATCAAATTAACTTGACGTAAGAAGATCTCATTAAACTGAATCTCAGTGGACGTGTCTGATCATCCTATGGAGGATTCTACACATCTGCTTCTCACTTCAGACCCCTAGATATTAAAATCCCAGTTAAATGCCCCATGGCCCATACTCACACACACACACACACACACACACACACACACACACACACACACACACACACACACACACACACACACACACACACACACAGGACGCTCTTTGATGCAACTTTAACCTAGTCAATTTTTTTTCTTCAGATTCTCTTCAGCTAATGTTGAAATCTAGGTTTGTGCTTACTTAAGTAGAATAGTAATTGTCGTAGTTCTATTACATCAATTACTTTAGTAGGATAAATAATATATATAGCAGGAAACTGTCCTCTTCAACAAAGTAATATTCAATATTTACATTATTTAGATTATACGTTGTGGTGAAGAGGGAGCTGAGCTGGAAGGCAAAGCTCTCAATTTACCAGTCAATCTTCGTTCCTCCAACCCTCACCTATGGTCATGAACTTTGGGTAGTGACTGAAAGGGTGAGATCACGGATACAAGCGGCTGAAATGCGTTTCCTTTGTAGTGTGTCTGGGCTCAGCCTTAAAGATAGGATGAGGAGCTCGGACATCCAGAGGGAGCTCGGAGTAGAGCCGCTGCTCCTTTGCGTCGAAAGGAGCCAGTTGAGGTGGTTCAGGCATCTGATTAGGATGCCTCCTGGGCGCCTTCCTTTGGAGGTTTACCGGACACGTCCAATTAGGAGGAGACCCCGGGGTAGACTCAGAACTCGCTGGAGGAACTACATGTCCAATCTGGCCTGGGAACACATTGGGATCCCCCAGGAGGAGCTGGAGGGTGTTGCTGAGGAGAGGGACGTCTGGGGTGCCCTACTTAGCTTGCTGCCACCGCGACCTGACCCCGGAGAAGCGTCTGGAGATGAGATGAGACGAGACGAGACGAGACGAGACGAGACAAATTATGCTTTAGGCGGTATTTGGTACTTATTGCTTTTTGGGGTTGTGTGCTGTCTACATCAGTTATGAATAATAAATTTAGCCAACAACACTGTTTAACCAGTTCTTAAGAGAACTTTCAAAGCCGCCTGTTGTCTGTATAGCTCTGAATTAAGCCAATATGTCTATGTGAGATTTTTGTAAAATTTTGACAAAAAAAAAAAAGAAATCATGACAGGCAATTAAGACCACCTGCTAACAAAATGACACTATAGTCAAAGCCCCAAAGAAGTTCATCTTCGAAGTTGAGTTTATACTGAAGAGGTCACTTAGTTAAGTGATGAAACGTATCTGTCAATAAACGTATCCAGATGAACTGATTCAACCTTCTTTGATTCTCTTACCTGAGTTATTGAGCACGCATCAAAACACTATAGTCAAAGAGCTAACTTAAATTCCTTTCAAGTGTCGGGACACTCAAAAGATCAATTTATTAATTTATTCCAAAAAAAAGTGCAAAAGTTACAGTTTTTCCTCTTTCTAGAGCAACGTAATGCACCAGACTACAACCAGTTCTCACAGCAACAGCAGTCAGGCCACCAGTCCATAGTGCATGAAGCAGCAGTGGCATTTCCCAAGGCGTACAGGACCCAGACTCTGAAACCGTCTCCGTGATGAGACGGCCTTTCAGAAGATGGCGTTTCATTTTTTAAAAAAATAATTGGCAAGAATCACAGATTATAAATGATGATTATAAATGGCACGGTTATTTCCAGCAACTTTTCATGACAAACACATTTTCTTACAAATTTCAATGTTTAAAACCTTTGGTAAAAAAAAAGGGGGGGGTTAAGTATATATTTCTAATCAGTGCAATAAAACTATCATCAGTAACACACCCCCTTCATAGCTTCACTCACTCACTCACTCACTCACTCACTCACTCACTCACTCACTCACTCACTCACTCACTCACTCACTCACACACACACACACACACACACACACACACACACACACACACACACACACACACACACACACACAAAGCGTTGCGGATCAGAGAAAACACTGCATCCGGTAGGCCCAAATAAGTTAAGAATAAAAGTAAAACATTGGGTGGTTGAACGGTCTTTGAATTTGGAGAGGATGAATGGTAGCAAGCAGCCATTGAAAAGTTTGCAATGAATGGTTAAATAAATGGCAACGGTCACTTCTATGATGTGTAGCCCTCATATGGGTCAACAACAACAACAACAACTTTAAAGATAGCTGCTATAGTTAATTTGCTATGGGCAAAAACTTCATGGGCTTCAAATTGAACAACCAATCTCTCTATGCAGGAGAGAGGGCGCAGAGAGGGAGGGGATGGATTTTGTTGTTGTTCACTTTTCGAATTCTTGTTCATTTCTCCAACGTTGCCAAAAGCAGCTTGAGTGACATAGAGCCATAGCAAACCATGGCTTAGTGCCCAATGACAACAAGACATGCGAGGACTGCATGGGATGTCTTCTGTTATTGCAAATAAAAAACAGGAATTAGGATGGCGTAACCGTGGGCGCGTCTGCTTATTTGTATGAGCGACCATGTGCCGGGTTGTGCATGTGTGCTACTTGTCAGCGGGGGGCAGGTAGTACGGGTGGAACAGTCTCTCGTGTGCGCAGGTGAGCAGAGCGGCATGCGTGTGAAGTAGCAACCGCGGGAAGCGAGAGGTGAAGTAGCTGACGAAGCCTTCGGGCACCTCCCCCAGAGTCTCCTGGACCTCCGCCGGCAGCTCGTGGTAGTGATGTTTCTATGACAGACAATACGGAGGGTCAACACACACACAAACCCACACACACTGGACGCCTCGCTGTGTCACTTGCAGGTGTAAAAACAGAGGAGCCCGTTTCATTTGTCTGACCTTATTCCTCATGGCCCTCAGCAGGTCCCTCACCGAGTTTCCTTTATATGTCCTGAACCGCCTCAGATCTGCAACGCCAGCAAGCGACAGTGAGATTAGGGATTGTTATTTCACTGTGTCCATGAGAACAGACTGACAAATCACAGTAGCCAAACAGTTCATTACTATGGGTTGATGGTTTTTGCGTGAGTGTGTGTGTGCGTGTAGGTATGTTATTTGGGAACCTGTCTGTAAAGGAACAGAGATGTGCATTCTCCAATTTGTTCGAACAACAGCTCTCCCTGCAGTCTCCAGTCTGACCACAATTGGACTGTCTCCTGGTTCCTTCTCTATTCGGTCACTCACATCCTGCACACACACACACACACACACACACACACACACACACACACACACACACACACACACCCTTCTTTTGTATGTTTGCAAACTTTTTCATGATCTTTGGCATGCCAAATTTTAAATATTGTTCTGTTTCCACAACAGACCTTAAAAAGGGTAGGGAGCCATAACCCAGTGTGTCACGCTAACCCGCATGACGACAGATGGGTAGCGAGTCAGCTGTGGCCCACTTGTGCCCTGACAGCCTGTGTGTATCTATGACTGCATGCGTGGAGTAGCCCGATCAGATAAAAAAAAAAAAACACACACACCTGGAAAAACAGCAGCTGTTTCTCGGGGGTCCAGAAGAACGGATGTTTGAGCACACAGGACGTGGAGGGGCGGGACTCTGGCTCAGCACTAATCATTCGCTCAATCAGGTCCCGCGCTATTACGTCATCTGAATGGACAGGGCAGCACATGTCCAAGTGAATCGTGCAGTTCTTTTCCATTAACCTCTGCAGAGTTTCAAGGCGCTCGTGTTATTCTGAACATATCGATGCCCTTACCGTGTGCGTCCTCCATAAAATGTGAGAGTATGTACTCCCCTGCTAGGATGTTGACCTGTCGTCTGAGTGTGTCTCCGAAGGGGTGCTGCCCCCTACTGACTACATAGTAGAATATGCAGCCTGCTGAGAATACGTCTACTGCAGCAGTCTGAGGAGGGGAGAGTGTATTATTGTCATACAGTGCAGTAAATACACGGAGGTCAGTACAGTAGATAGAAATAATGTGTAACAACTTTCATGTGCAATATAAAGAGTCTTAGTTCATTTTTTCAACGGATGATCCGCTGTGGCAACCCCTAACGGGAGCAGCCGAAAGTAGTAGTAGTAGTTCATTTTTTCAACAATTTTCAGTGTTATACTCCATCAGTTTACTTACATTTTAGCAGTTTTGCCACTGAGTACTCTGAGGTTCAGATAAGCAATGGTTTACAGTATTTGGTGCACGCCAAATACTGTAAACCAGTGTGTATATATATATATATATATATATATATATATATATATGTGTGTGTGTGTGTGTGTGTGTCTGTGTCTGCGTGTGTATGTGTGTGTTGTGCTATTCAATTCAATTCAATTTTATTGTCATTAAAAACAATGTGCAGACACATGTTAAAAATGAAATGAGGGCTGTGGCTTCACCAATCAGTGCAAGACAGACACAGACAAACACAGCAAACATAATATAAGATATACACACATGAAGACCAAAGCTAAAAATAAGTTAAAAGTTATACCGGGTTGTTGCCAGGTTTGTCCCGCAGCACCTCAGGGGCAATCCACCCTTCTGTTCCAGGTATTCCAGAGCGTAAAGAGAAGCTGCTGCGGCCATCTAAGATCTTTTTACAGAGTCCAAAGTCAGAGATGAGCGCTCGAACCCGACCCAGAGCACCAGGACAAGATAGGAGGATGTTTCTTGGCTTCAGGTCGCGATGGACTGGGAGAAGAGATGATGGAAAGAGGAGGCGAGATAGGATTTTCGTATAGTTCCCCCCCCCCCCCCCCATGGTGTGTACTATGAAGGTGCCAAATCTTGCTGAGGGCATCACATTTCTTTTTATTTGGGGGGGGGGGGTTCCCCCCCCTTTTTTTTTCCTCAACTGTACTTGGCCAATTACCCCACTATTCCGAGCCATCCCGGTCGCTGCTCCACCCCCTCTGCCAATCCGTGAAGGGCTGCAGACTACCACATGCCTCCTCCAATACATGTGGAGTCACCAGACGCGTCTTTTCACCTGACAGCGGGGAGTTCAATCAGGGGGACGTAGCACGTGGGAGGATCATGCTATTCCCCCGAGTCCCCCCCCAAACAGGCTCCCCGACCGACCAGAGGAGGCACTAGTGCAGTGACTAAGACACATACCCACATCCAGCTTCCCACCCGCAGACACGGCCAATTGTGTCTGTAGGGACGCCTGACCAAGCCAGAGGTAACACGGGGATTCGAACCGGTGATCCCCATGTTGGTAGGCAACGGAATAGACTGCTACGCTATCCAGATGGAGGGCATCACATTTCTGACCACAGGGAGGGGGAATGACCTGCAACATAGGTTCTACACATCTACATTATTTAGCAATCAGTTGATCAAGAGAAACAAAGCTTGTTTGTGTGTGTGTGTGTGTGTGTGTGTGTGTGTGTGTGTGTGTGTGTGTGTGTGTGTGTTACAACCTATGTTGAGGGAGTGAAGGTGAGAGAGGCCAAACATGGTCTGCTCCAGTAGAGACACAGCATTTAGTTCAGGGAAGCATGATGGATCCTCCACATACTAGGGACAACACACACACACACACACACACACACACACACACACACACACACACACACACACACACACACACACACACACACAAACATTAATTTCAGCATTTCAGCATCAGATAATGGGAGTGCTCACAGTGAACCTGACTTGGAGAGACAAAGGTCAAGTATATGAGTATGTTTTTATGCTCTGTCTGTCTGTCTGTCTATCTGTCTGACATGTCTGTCTGTCTGTCTGTCTGTCTGTCTGACATGTCTGTCTGTCTGACATGATGATACAATTAAAGACCACATCGGAAATACATACTTTATCTGTCAACGTGTTATCCTGTTTGTGTTTAATCCTTCCTTCAATCAACTAAACCGAACTAAAGGTGAAAACAGTGCGGAACCATCCTAGGTCAGCGGGGCCGAATGGTTCGAGAGTCAGCGGACTTAACGCCTGACTAACATTGGACACAGCTTTCACAAACCCTGACCTGTTGCAGCGTTGCAGTACATAGCTCTATGGCGATATATGTGAAGAGGCGGTCCCTCTCCGTGCAGAAGTATCGGATGACATTCGGGTGCGTGTCGGACTCTCGGAGCAGCTGCACCTCACGCTCTGCTACCTCGAAACACTCCGGCAGGATCCGCTTCACCGCTACGTGACGTCCATCGAAGTGACCCCTGCACATATAAACACCCTCTTAGACTCGAGCGTGCCGGCCCACCTCAAACAGAGCCCGTCCATCTTGGATCGTCGCACACACGCCAGAGTAAAACGTGCAATCCACACCGTGCACATGTGAACGCAATGAAAAGAATGAACGCTGCACGTTTTGCTGAAAAAGTTCACGCAAAAAGTGTGCACGGTACCTGAAGACGAACGTCCCCGCCGTGCCGTGTCCCAGCACCTCGGAGTGGGCGAAGGAGATTTTCCCCACTTGCACCTCCTCTTTACTCCCATCTGAGAGAGAAAAAGGAGGGCAGGGCAAAGCGGAGAGGAGTGTGTCTCAAACGAAAGGCATGACAAGGGACAGACGCTGCGTCCGTTAATGTATAATGTCTATAATGCCAACTTGGTCTACGCTCAGCATGGCATATGAGCTTTACCTGTTGTGGTTTCCTGCTCAGCTGAGCCATGTTTCTCCGTGTCTGTGCTGCCAGCACTGTGACGAATAGGGGGAAGGTCTGTGGATGCTGGCCGAGATTCTGTAGTTAAAACAGTAAGAATGTGTGTTCATTCAGGAGGCCATCATGTTTTGGGATATGAAATACATGTACGTTTTCTCTCGGCTGCCAAAGAAATATATTTGAGCCATCATTCATGGAACAATACTCCGGCACTGTAGTCCCCTTGGAAATCATGTTAAAAGAAAAACGGTCAAATAAATCAAGAGCGACGCCATAACTGAGCAATGCCAACAAAAACCCAAATTAAGAGCAATTAATTTCTTACTCCCGAGTACTCTTGTTACCTATTGACGATTGGAAATAAGCCAAAAAACCAGCGCTCCTTTTAGAAGCAACTTACCACCAGAGATGTGTGTGTCTGTGGAGAGCTGTGTGTCTGTGGAGAGCTGTGTGTCTGTGGAGGCGGTGGGTTGTGTCTGCTTGTGTGTCTGGATTCTCTGGAGACGGGATTCTAAGACTTCCTCCAGCTGCCTTTGTGTCTTTTGATGTTGGGCGGCCCGCTAAAACACACACACACACACACACACACACACACACACACACACACACACACACACACACACACACACACACACACACACACACACACACACACACACACACACACACACACACACACACACACACACACACACACAGTTTGCAATGTTAACCACTGAAACATATCTGAGATGGTGTCAGGAGCTGGGGGAGATCAACAACTTCAGCTCTTCTGTGAAAAACCTGCCAATTTTCAAACTGTTTGTTGCCCCTGCCAGCAAGCTACCAATCAACTGATGCCAAAAAAAAATAAAATAAAAAAGAAGCAATCCGACACATCATACATGAAAACCCCGTAGTCTCGATTTGTCTGCATTGAAGATAATCGGTAGGTTAGTAAGCAAGAACGCTGCACAGCACTTGACAGCTAAAACCTTAAAAACTGCATGTTGAACGCAAACACGAGTTTACCGCAGCCACGCGCTCTCTCTTTTACACACATACGCACACACAACATATAAATAGACTCACAGAAGGATATGTGAGCACAAAGGCCAGCCATCCTCCCAGGAGTAAAGTCAGGAGAGCCAGGGTAAGTGGATCTGTAGACAGGGAGACAGGCAGCACAGCAGATGGCCTTGGTCCTGGCTGCTTCCTTCCACCCACACCCCCTTTGTCAGCATCATTATCACTGTGGCTACCCGTCGCAGTCTGGAACCGAAGGACAGGATGCAGAGTACAAAAACACAAAAACAATGGAAATGTGGTCATTTTTTTTAGCACTCTGTCCTGTTTTTCTGGATTTATTTGGTCTCGATCACAGATATGGCTGCTCATACTTCTACCTTTGTACGGCCCTTTGTGAGAAAACCTGTGTCTTAGAATGGCTTTTGTGAACAGATCTGATATAAAGCTGATCTGCCGGGAGGTGCGTGAGAGAAGGACATATGGTGATGCGATGAGTGTGGTCACCTGTGTTCCTTGTGTGTGACATCACACCTTTAGCCTGCCTTTTGGATGGAAAGGAAAGAATCTGATAAAATTTGGCCCTTTTAACTGCTCCCGTTCGGCATTAATTGAAAAATCAGAGAGTATCTGACTGAGCCTCACAAGCCAGGTAAAGGGAAACTGCCGTTTTTCAACTTTATTTCCATGTATCAGTCCTATAATGCTCACATATAGGATGGCCTCATTTCTGTCAAGTCGCTCTGTGTCACTGGAAGGTACTGTGGATAGGTCAAAAAATTTACCCGCCGATGACGTCATTGTTTGTCAATTAAAAAAAGGGAAAAATATAACCCCTTAATCTTCAATTCTCAGTCACACCTCCCAACGGGAGGGAACAAGGCATAGTGGGCAGGAGTCCGACTTCAGCCAGGAGATTCGATAATGATGCACTTTTACATGCAGACTCCTTCATTTAGATCATGGTAATTTTAAAAAGTAAAGTACGGAAACGGCTGGCCGAGATGCAACAGTAGAGTATTTTGGTGGACTCTACTGAACTGTACTTGTATGAGCCAGAGTACAGTGGGTGGGAGGGTTACATATAACGATATGGTTGTATTTAGGGGGGTCTGTGCATTGCATATTGTTTGTCATATAAAGAATTGTGTATTTGTATATTGTGTACTGTGTTGTGCATTGAGCACACGTATTATGTAGTGTACTGTATTATGCAGGGGTGTAGTGGGAGGGGGACGCGGGGATCGCCATTCCTCCACCTCTTCCGGCATGATTTTATTTTCATTTAATTTTTCTTACACTTTTTACTTTTTTTTTTAGAATTTTAATATTAAAACTACTTTAATACCAACCGTAACAATAATTTCACACATCAAGAAAACCTCTCCAATAATGAATTCTTTGTCATAAAAAAAGTCAAATTCCCCACTCCCCCCCCCCCAAAAGATGTTACAGGATGCTCGTCATCAAGCTGTGACACTGCAATCTACAATTCCGCATAAACGTTCGAAAACTAATATCGCTGCCACACTCTCCTAAAACAGGAAGTGTGGTTTGAAATGGCTAGGCGCCAGGAAAAAAAAAAGATTTTTTTCCCGTAAGGATGTCGATAACGAAGCTCAAGGAAAAACAGCATCAATTCAGCAGTCTGAAGTCCAAACAGCCAGCACCACCAACAGCGTAGCAACCACTTCGCGACTGCTAACGTTAGCACAGGGGTGGTGGTGGGGAGCTCACTGTTCACAGTATGGACAGAGGAGACGTGGGCCAAAAAGAAGGAGGCATACCCCTGGATTGACTGTATGGATGGGAAACTGGGGTGCAAGCTCTGCTCATCTGTTGCTGATCTATCAGTGTTCAAATCAAAGGGTTTCCCGAATGGGAGATGAATGGCGTCACTACACTGTAATGCACAGCGGAAAGGATAAGAGCTCAATTTTGACTTCACTGAGAAAAAAAAGATAATTAATAGTCCAATAGTCACATTGCTGCCGAACGCATACATGAGAATGCCAAAAAACAGACCCTGGAGAAAGTATGTGATAATATTAATGCATCGTACCTGAAGGCTACATCATGTGCCGTATCCCGTTCTGTTTACTATTCAGCGTGTAACAACAGGCCATTTTCTGATAAATTATGGATTACTGGAGTTACAACGCAAAAATTGGATTCACATTGGCATCGGTTTACACTCCAGATACAGTGCAGCACAGATTACAGACCGTATAGGTTCAGAGATGTGTAAAAAATTTGCCAAAGAATCCAAGCCATAGAAGGTAAACATTCAATTCTTATAGACAAACCAACAAGCCTGGGATGTAAAACTACACCGATTGTGTACCTGAAATGTGAAACAGACAAGAGCTGTGACCTGCATTTTATGTTTCTAGATTTGATTCAACTTCCGCACCAAAGAGCCAACACAATTATGGAACATTTGTTGAAATGCCTCAGTGCACACGGCTTCGATGACACATACTTGAAGAAGCACCTGGTTTCATTTGCAAGTGATGGTGCAAGCGCCATGTTGGGGCGAAAATCTGGCATAGCTAAACAACCGTCTGAACAGTATCCTAGTATCTTGACCTAGCATTGCCTAAATCACCGACTAGAGCCCACTGTGGGTGACACTGTGTCTAACGTCAGTGGTGTTAACCATTTTCAGGCATTTATGGACAAATTATACACTGTATACAGCAGATCACCCCAAAATCAACGAGAACTGACAAGAGTGTGCTGCTGAGTTGCAATAAGTGGGGAAAATTGTGTTTAGCATGAGATGGGTGGCCAGTTCTTTCCGCACAGTGTCTGCTGTTTGGAATAATTTTGAGTCACTGTGTGCTCACTTCAGCTTTGCGAAGATCTGAGAAACGATCGACCTCCGATAGGAAACTGTATGACGGTCTGTTAAGGCGGCTGACTTCAAAGCAGTACGTGTTAGATTTAGCACTCAGGTATGACACATTAAACAAGCTAGCCCTGCTGTCAGAATGCTTAGAAAAACGCACAACGTCAGTAGCCTATGCAGACAAACTTGATCAGACGTAGCATTCAGTTCATTGATGGACTGGGAGACCGACCAGGAACCAAAGTCGTTGCAGCTGAAATGGCAATATCAGCAGGCAGGTTTGGCACAGTTGTGCTGACAGATAACTAAAAAATAGTTTCCACCATCAACAGATTATTAGAAGTCTAAGCAATAATCTGAACCATCGAATGTTCACCACTGCATCAGGGCCAGCAGGAACCTCCACGGCCGAGTCGGAGTATGTCCATTTGATTGCACAACTGAAAGTCCTGGAACGCGACAACTGGCCACCTACTCGGTTTTGGAGAGGTGGAAATAAATTAACTTTGTAAAAGATTCAGGCTACCAACTTTTAGTGCAATTAATGGATTCAGAGACTTTATCGTGAGCAATGGGGATGCTACACCTGACGAGTTCAGGCCTTTAATGAATTGCACCAAACTCATCCCATGTTGGTAGAAAGGTTCCAGATGGGTGTGTGTGTTGATCCCCATTGGTACCGCCTCCCGTGGTGGGGCGGAACTTTCCTTTAACTTCTATGAGAGCGTCAGCCTTTTTAAGGGACAGACCGAAAACCAGGATGAGGTTTACGGTAGATTACCCTAGAAGTTAAGGGAGCGTTTGATTATATTTTTCTCCTGTCTCCCGAAAGACCTGTCGTGTTCGTGTGCGTCCAGGGAAATGTAAGTTGTGCTGTTTACGTGCCGGATATAATGTCGCTGCTTTGTTAGGTTTCTCTAATTAATGAAAAGTAGAAAGGCACCGAGCTAACGGTTAGCAGCTAACAACTTTCACCTTTGTGCTTTTTCTTATGACAGTTCTTACCCGTTGTAATGTATGTACAATGTTGCCAATGATTACTTTGTATTGTTTCATTTTCAGAACCACACATACACACCCACCAGTTGTTATCAATAAACATCTTTGAAGATAACATCTTTGCATTCTTGCCAATGCAACACAGTGGTCATATACTCCCAAACAGCTACAGTTACAGTCTGAGTTAGCAAACCTTCAATATACATGTAGCAAGCACTGTGGAATGCAAAAGGGGATTCAGCCAGATGAATCTAATTGTCACCCCGATCCGCACGAAGTTATCGATTGAACGGGTATCCGCCTTGATGTTCATCAAACTACACGGGCCACCTCTAAACCAGTGGGATCCGACAGGCTATGTGACAACTTGGCTGAGATACCATCGCTCGAGAACGAGACCTTCAACCAAATCTCTCAAGGATTCTCCTACTGACCCAGGGTGGCGATTTCTTTGACTTTTTTGAGCAGGGCGTCCTGTGGTCGAAATAAAAGCATCAATGGTGAGTAACACTGGTGACTTTTTTTTTAGGCGCGGCCTGCTGTGCACGATGTGTTTTGTGGATTACAATCTCAACTTCAAACTTAATTAGGCCTATACTGTTTAGCCAAATCGAAATGACTAAGTTAACCAGTGATGTTGAATATAATAAGTAGTGGCAATGATTTGACTCCCCCTCTGACTTGGAGCTACTGCGGCCTGTAATTATAAAATTGCACATACCTGACTGTATGCGTTTGGTGTGGAATAAATTTGCGGACCCTTTGCTATGAACTGGGATGATTCGTGTGTGGTTTGTGAATGAAGCATGTGTCAGCACACAGCATTCTCTGTGATGATGTCATTAAAATAGCATCCTCCCCACCAAAAAAAAAATCCCCACTGCGCCTCTGGTATTATGTTCACATATATGTAAGAAGAAGACACTTTGGTTGTCATTGTACATGCATACAACGAAATGCATTCTCTGCATTTAAACCATCCAATGCTAGGAGCAGTGGGCAGCCGTGATGCAGCACCTGGGGACCAACTCCAGTTATTTGTCTTTGTAATGATGTCCTTTATGTGTCAAGGCGAAGAGAGCCAGAGCACAAGTAGGTCTTTTCACTGTATTTCTAATACATATGACCAGTAGTGGATTTAGGTATCGGCGACATGGGCAGCCGCCCAAGGCGGCATCTTGCCAGGGGCTGCACAGGGCGCCTGCACAAAAAAAAAAAAATTGGAATGGGAACTTTTGCGGGATTGGTTTCGAAACCACTGCTGGCAGCAAAATGTGGGCCACCTATTCACGAGCAAAATCACAAAGTAACCAACAGCAGTAACTGCAAGCTTGCTAGGCTACGCATTCTATAAGCAGAATGAATTGCTGAGGAATGTGTCAATCATGCTGCACTTGCAGCCACCTCCCACCCCCAGGTCTCACGAGCCAATGGTAGCCTGGCCTACTGACACAAAGTTCACTTGTCTCCGAGAAAGAAAAATTATGCCCGCCATTTACACTTATGAAAGGTTAAGCTTTATTTGCTCTCTAGTCATCGTTTGAATTGTTGATATGTGGTTGTGCACATTTCATGTATGTGTGTTTGACGCACATGAGAAAGTGGTGTATAGAAAAGATTTGCACCGGTATTAATTACTTTAAGAAGCTGAAATTGGATTATTTGGATTGGAAAATAGCTAGACGTGCTGTCATGACTGCTGTAAAGAATTTGGAACCAGGGCATTGGGGTTATGCAGACCTGTTTGGTGCATTATTTGTATATGGAGCCGTAAAATGCACACATATTGCATCATGCATATTGTTGACACGTTGAGCACACTAGCACTAGTCAGGGTTATTGCATAATACATATTGGTGTGTGTATGTTGTTGCTGGTTTTCAATTTATGTATATGGCATCTTGGCCTTTGAATGTTGTTGCTGGTATGGTACATTGCAAATAGAGGAGCAGCAGAAGTGCATGCGCTGATCCTGTTCATGACCATGACCTGCTATTGAGCTGCTATTTATACACGAAAAGGAGCTCTCAGAAATTTATCCAAATTTGTGGACTTCTCTCAGAATGTCTCACTCTTTCAGTGATTGTAGCTGAAGCAGAGAGGAGTTTTTTTATAGGTAAAGCTCATCAAATCCTACCTGAGGTCCACCGTGTAACAGGAACACCATAGTGGCCTTGCTGTCATCAGTATTAGCCATGCAATTGCTGGGAGATTTCTTATGGTGATGTAATTGATGACTTTGCATCAAGGAAGGCAAAAAAAAAAAAAAAAAGGTTTAGATGGCAGTTGTGCAGTTTAGCTTGTGTGTTTCTTGTTTGAATTCGAATAGTTATAGGGAAGGCCAGGAGTATAGAGAAGGCCAGAAGGAGTTACATTGTGTCTTTGTAGATTTAGAGAAAGCATACGACAGGGTGCCGAGAGAGGAGGTTGATGGACAAGATCAGGCAGGAGTCTCCATGGACGATGATGTTCGCGGATGACATTGTGATCTGTAGCGAGAGTAGGGAGCAGGTTGGGGAGAGCCTGGAGAGGTGGAGGTATGCACTGGAGAGAAGAGGAATGAAAGTCAGTAGGAGCAAGACGGAATACCTATGTGTGAATGAGAGGGAGGACAGTGGAATGGTCAGGATGCAAGGAGTGGAGGTGACGAAGGCATATGAGTTTAAATACTTGGGGTCAACTGTAAAAAGTAACGGGGAGTGCAGTAGAGAGGTGAAGAAGAGAGTGCAGGCAGGGTGGAGTGGGTGGAGAAGAGTGTCAGGAGTGATTTATGACAGAAGGGTACCAGCAAGAGTTAAAGGGAAGGTTTCCAAGATGGTTGTGAGACCAACTATGTTATATGGTTTGGAGACAGTGGCACTGACGAAAAAATAGGAGGTGGCAGAGTTGAAGATGCTAAGATTTTCACTGGGAGTGATGAAGAAGGACAGGATTAGGAATGATTATATCAGAAGCACCGCTCAAGTTGGGACAGTTTGGAGACAAAGCAAGAGAGGCAAGATTGAGATGGCTTGGACATGTGTGGAGGAGAGATTCTGGGTATATTGGGAGAAGGATGCTGAATACGGAGCTGCCAGGGAAGAGGAAAAGAGGAAGGCCAAAGAGGAGGTTTATGGATGTGGTGAGGGAGGACATGCAGGTGGCTGGCGTGACAGAGGAAGATGCAGAAGACAGAAACAAATGGAAACGGATGATCCGCTGCGGCGACCCCTAACGGGAGCAGCCGAAAGTAGTGGTAGATTTGTGTTGTTCCAAATGTCGGAATAAAAATCACAGTTAGTGTAGAATTGTACTTTTTTGTTGGGGGGGGGGCAGACACACAATTTTTGTTGGCGGAGGGGGGGCTGAAGGTGGGGGGGTTTCCCAGGACGCCATCAAAGCTAGAACCACCACTGCATATGACAATAAATTGAACTTGGACTTGATAGGCTAAATGTATCGAGAAGTTGACTGTGAGCAGAGAACTGACATTTTCTCAGTCAGTATTGGATGTGTTTGATTTTTTTTTTTGCTTCTATAAATTCAGATCAGTGAAGAGGATTTATAGGTTTAATTTAATGTATTGTATGATACATACACAAGTTCTAATCTTCTCCTCTTTTTCTCTCCTGCTCTTTGTCATACATGCATAAATGCATACACACTCATGCACATACACAAATACACAGACACACATAGACATACATATAGTACATACATATACACACACACACACACACACACACACACACACACACACACACACACACACACACAGGTATATACACCTGTGTGTATATACAGATACAAACACACATACAGACATACATACACACACACATAGGTACACAAGTTCGTGGTTAGTTTTAACCAGTTTTTACATGCACATGCATACACATGCACACATACATACACGTATATTCACATGCACACACACGCACATACACATGATCTAAAGTTCCATGGGACCTTTATGTCTCTTCTTCAAGTGGCACTCACATGCCCTAATGTGTATTCATACACATTGAGTTGGACCCTTGGAAAGTTCTAGATGTTTTTTTGGGGGGGGGGGGTACTTAAACAGTGTTCAGAGAAAGCATCTCTGAATCTCTGTTAGACAGACCTTCCAGCTGGTACCAGTTTGCAATTGTACAATGTTGAGGAATTTCAGTAAATACTTTGAAGAGAATCAGTTTGGGTTTTGACTTTTCTATTAACCACACATTGCTCTGAAATCCACTTTAAAAAAGGATACTTTGAATCCTCTACATCAGATCAGATCAGAATACTTTATCAACTGATAATAGTAATCCCGAGGGGAAACCGGGTGAATTTAAGTAATGTTTAAGTTTGACATAATATCTAAATTAATGACAGCAAAATTTCCCCAATTTCTTAAATTGATCACAATCATCAACCCTGAATCAAGAGCCACTGAAATAAGGCTGGTCCAGCCACAATAAGGACAGTCCAATCAATCAGTTTTGAAATGATGGGGCTGACAAAGGAATGACGCAAAAAAAGAAGAAATGTAAACGATAATGGCAGAAATGAGGAGGAACAATTTACGGTACTGATAGCACTGATGGCCGGAAGAGATGGCTTCACTCTTTTTTGATCTGATTCAGCAAGAGGTTTGACATTGCTCAGTGTAAATTGGTGAAAATTGCGCTAATCTACTGTCTATCTTCTGGGTCAGTTTTAATGTCTGCATCATATACAAATGGTAAACATTGTGTTACATACTATTTATTACATTTGGGTGTGAAGCTGGAGTGACAAGAGGATCACAAGTGGCGAGCATCTTCAGCAGGCAAATAAAGCCATACATTAAACAGCGTGGAACTGATATCTTGTCAGCTGAGATGCGTGCAAGCGAGGCACTATCATCATATGATGCATCGTTCTCGTTGGTTAGAGCATCTAACATAATGCAAGATGGCAACTTGGCTTCCCCCTCCCCGGGAAACTACTCTCAGGACGAGAGAGGTCACATTTACGATGCAAGTCTGGTTGACAAGTCTGTTTTGACCTCAGCTCCCTACGCTGTGCTAGTGGCAGTGAGACCATGGGGGCTGTGACTCACGTGCTGCTGATGGTAGTGAGAGGCCAGAGAGGGAGCGGAGGCCGACGTTCGGGAGGGAATAACGGCATCACCGAAACGCTGCAGATTATCTGGGAACTCCCTCAGCATGGTGGTGTGAGCCACTGGAGGAAGCTCATGATGACCTAATTACATACAAGCAGAGATAAATAAATAGACACATGAAGAAATTCGAATACTCGTGCACACACACACACACACACACACACACACACACACACACACACACACACACACACACATACATACATGCATAGACGATCGCAAAGGCAAACATGCACAAATGCATAAACACAGAAACAGAAAATTGAAGACAGAAATGTTTTACCCCATTTAATATCTAGAACAGGTGCACTTCCTACAATCAGTAGATGAAAAAAAGAAAGCATGAAGAGAAAGGGACAATAGCACTCTAGTGTGTATATTTGTTATCATGGCATTGCACTGCAGTGAATAACTCACAGAGCACTTTTTTTCAGCTGTAAGGCCATTTTTAATTGAAAGCATCTCTGTTTTAATGTACGGGCTTGTTGGCTGGCCATGTGTTTAGTGCTGATGCACAAACAGGCTACTACTACTACTACTGCTACTACTACTACTACTACTACTACTACTACTACTACTACTGCTACTTTCGGCTGCTCCCGTTAGGGGTCGCCACAGCAGATCATCCGTTTCCATCTCTTCCTGTCCTCTGCATCTTCCTCTGTTACGCCAGCCACCTGCATGTCCTCCCTCACCACATCCATAAACCTCCTCTTTGGCCTTCCTCTTTTCCTCTTCCCTTCCTTCCTTCATGACTGACAAGTAGAAATGAGGTTTTAGCTCCGAGGCCTGTTCGTGCATCGCAGCTAAAACCTCATTTCTATTCGTGAATCATGGTAGAGCAATGCTGTACTGCTCTTGCCTTGTTCATTCAAATCAAAGTTAAAATCCCCATATCCAACATGATGGATGGTAAATTTTATGGAGATTATAAGTACTCTATACGACATATTTATCCTGAACCCACAATGATGTGCTGACTTACCTATCATAATGTTTTCCCTTGTTCAAAAAATACTGTGACAGAGAGGGTGTGTGTGTGTGTGTATGTGTGTGTGTGTGTGTGTGTGTGTGTGTGTGTAGATGCATGCTTTCACCTATGAGCAGCCAGTGGTTTTGCCAGCTGTTGGTGCTTCCCGGAGGATAGCGCACATCAGTCGATGGTGTGATCTCACACTCTCCCTTGTCTCTGACTGTGACTCCTGCAGTCATAGGACCCTCTATTCGTGCCAGGGTGAGCCCCCGAGGCTGTCATGAAAATAAATATTAAAAACCCTGAACGCATTTTGTTTTTTTTTGGGGAGGGGGGTTTCCCCCCCTTTTTTCTCCCCAATGGTATCCGGCCAACTACCCCACTCTTCCAAGCCATCCTGGTCGCTGCTCCACCCCCTCTGCCGATCCGGGGAGGGCTGCAGACTACCACATGCCTCCTCCGATACATGTGGAGTTGCCAGACGCTTCTTTTCACCTGACAGTGAGGAGTTTTGCCAGGGGGACGTAGCATGTGGGACGATCATGCTATTCCCCCCAGTTCCCCCGAACAGGTGCTCCGATCGACCAGAGGAGGCGCTAGTGCAGCGACCAGGACACATACCCACATCCAGCTTCCCACCCGCAGACACGGCCAATTGTGTCTGTAGGGACGACCGACCAAGCCGGAGGTAACACGGGGATTCGAACTGGTGAGCCCCATGTTGGTAGGCAACGGAATAGACCACTACACCACCCGGACACCCCCCTGAATGCATTTTGAATCCCTCAATCAATTCATCACCATCTAACACTATACTGCATTACACTAGAATGAGTACTGATGTATGGACATGAACAATTTGAGTGTGAGATAAAAAAGAAAAAAAAATCATCCTTCTACTCACGACCAGCGAGACGCCATGGTGGACCAGTGAGGTAGACGCGTAAAGGTGGGAGTCCAGTTTGCCTACGTACAGAGTGGGACTGGAATAAACAAATCTTTATTACCATCAGTGAAATGGATTATCATCACACTCCCGCAGAAATCATAGTGAGAGGATTGAACACGGGTGGGAGTCTGAGTGTGTGTAAGCATGTGTGTATGTGGACAATCTTCCTTACACAAGTTCTGTGTGAGCAGTGGCCTGCTCCTTCACAAACTGGTAGCTCCATTTCAAGGTGGAGTGTGTGTCTGCCTGGTCATTGGCTGAGGCAAAGGTAAGGAAACGTAGCGTTTCCATGGCGAGTGACAGGTGGGGGGCATGTCTCAGGGTGTCGCCGGAGTAAAGGTAGACCCCCACTACGGGGGACCCATAGTTCTGACTCCACAGAACGTCGCCTGAAAAAACATAAGCGTGAACACAAGCGTGCACACACACACACACACACACACACACACACGCTCCTTCCTACCTGTCTCTCTGTCTACTGTTACAACAAGACCGTCACCACTGGACACAAGATGGGCCATCTCTGGAGGAGGGAGTAGATAGGGCAGGTAAGGGGTGGGAGAAGTCTTGGCAAATATGAACTTTGACCTCAACAAAAACATACATTCCTCACCACTGAACAAAAAATGTGGCTGAACCTGAGTTTTAGCTATTCCTGTTGTAGTATCTGTTAGTAAAAGCTCTTCTGTGAGCTTGGTCTGCCATGTCTGCTTGTTGACCACAACAACTTCTCTTCTCCCTCACACTTGCACCTAGCTGCCTTATTCTCCCTAATTTGCCTGCTATGGTGAACATATGAAACCCAGCAGTTACCACTAAAACGAGCAACCACAGAAATGTTCATGATTTGGATATGTGTGGATTAGCTATCGTCCTTAATACACCAGGGCATTTGTTTGCATGTAAATCTTCAGGATTGTAACTTTGAGCAACTGGTTCCAACTTGACCATCAAATCATTATCGGCTTACCCAGGGTGCAGAGCTCCCCCCCTGGCTGGGGGAGCTCGGCTGCGCTTAATAAGACATCAGCACCCCTAAAAACATAATTTGTGAGATTTTTGGGGGTGTCTCAAGAATATTGACAATATGCAGTTTTTGCCATGGATTTCTATTTTTCTGTATCTTCATGGATTATGCATAAAATAAGGCTATTATTGATATATGATTCATGCACGTGGGGGATTTATCAGTAATTCAGTATAATAAAGATACCAGCATGCGTGATATTCTTGCCATCACCGTCAAAGCGTGATGGTTCAATAACTCACTTTAACTCAAAAGATCAGAAAAAAAGCAACTTTCTTAGTACCAAGCAGTCTGTGCGTCAAATCATCATTATTCATTTCAGTGTTTAGTAGTCAGCATACAGACAGGACAAAAAGAAAACAACGTACTCGCAAATTCTGG